>NW_003852560.1:1303499-1313364 GCF_000181295.1 Otolemur garnettii | reverse complement strand
ATTCGAACCCGCCACCTTAGGTGTACGTGGCTGGCGCCTTAGCCGGTTGAGCTATAGGCGCCGAGCCACTATTTAGTATTTCAAAATGGATGAATTCAGATGCCCTTGCCATCTTTCTGCATGTCAATTATTGCAGTGGTTGAAGGACAGAAATTAAAGGGATTAAGTGTATATGCTGGTAATGACTCATATCCATGTATACACACAGTCACACACTTACAAAGTTGATTCTCATTATTTCTGAATTGCAGTTTTGCAAACTTCCCTAGTCACTAAAATATATTTGCAGCCCCAAAATCAATACCCATGAGGTTTTTGTGGTTATTCAGGAATATGTGCTGAGTGGGAAAAACTCTGAGTCTCCTGACAGGCCTGGTCCCAGCTGAAGTCTTACAAGGCAGCGCTCTGCCTTGTCTCAGCTCTCATGCAGTAAACAAGTGTCTTTTTACAGTCTATTTGGTGCCACAGTTCTTGCTTTGTCATTTTTTTGTTAGTGATTTCACTGTCTAAAAAGGCCTCCAAGCATAGTGCTATCTGGTGTTCCTAAGAGCAAGAAGGCTGTGGCGTGCCTCACAGGGAAAATCTGTGAGTTAGCAGTAGTGAGTCATGATGCTGCTGGCCACAAGTCAGGTGTCAATGAATCAAGGGTACATATTATGTGTGGTGTCTTCAAACAATGTTACATACTGATCAGTCCCATGAGTTGTGACACTCCAGAGGCTCACAGGATCCCTGTGTTTCCCTAGGAGTAATGGTTCAGGCTGTGCTAATTCAGTGTCCTGTCCATGAATAACATGAATCCACTGTGTGGATGGATACACATATGCATATGTACATATATGTGGATATATGTGTAGGAGAGTGATGGGAGCAGAGATTATCTGAGGGGGAGTTAACGAAACTCCAGACAGAAAAAGAAAAAGGAATAGAAGAGAAAAACCCATATACACGTAGATGTGGTGAAGAAGAAGACGACTTTGGGGAGCATAGAAAACGTGACAGTTCTTTCTACTCTTCATGAAACATTCCGTCAGCAGAGGGCAGGGAGGTTTCTTTCTGAAATGAGAAAGAAAGCTGAGGACAGAATATAAAGAACTATGCGATCAGTAATTCATATGTGACTCTGTAGTATTGCCAGAAAGTTGCTGTGTTCTGAAGACACAGAAGAATTTTGTGCGTCTCTCGTATTGTTAATTATTACTTTGATTTACCTTGACCATCTTTTTTTCTGTTCTAGCTTATTTTTGAATTATTTTTGTTTTTTAAGACCCAAGGAGATTTCCTGGGTCTGTGGAGTAGGCTTCTAGTCAGTTTCAATCCCTGGCTGAGTCCACTCAATAGCTAGGGTGAGTCTTTGTCGAGGAATCTAAATTTCAAAAAATAAAATTAAACAAACATAATTATTGTACCAGAGGGTAGAAAACTGGATTTTGTTTATTTCTGATGAGGTTTTGGGTATAGATTGTCATTGGGCTTGGAGACAGCAGACTAAAGACTTTGGTAGAAGCTCTCACTTCCCTTAAAGGAATGGAGAGATTATAAGAATTAGAAAACTGTGTGTGTTATATTTTGGCTTGGACCTATGCATCCTAAGACAGCCCTTGCCTAATGGTATTCTTAGCTTCAATGTTCTTTTTTTTGCAATTTTTTTTTTTTTTTTGGCCAGGGCTGGGTTTGAACCCGCCACCTCTGGCATATGGGGCCAGCCCCCTACGCCTTTGAGCCACAGGCACCACCCAGCTTTAATATTCTTTTAGAATTCACCCTGGTCTCTCATTTCCTAGATGGTTAGGTATTGCCCTTTAAAAATTCCATCTTGGGGTGGTGCCTATGAGTTAAAGGAGTAGGGCGCTGGCCTCCATATAACCAGAGGTGGTGGGTTCAAACCCAGCCCCCACCAAAAAGTGCAAAAAAAAAAAAAATCCATCTTGTAATATGGCTTTAAAGTGGTCCTTTGATAGTATGTGTCAAGCTGACTCTTACAGGCGACTGACATGTAAATGAGGAGATATTTACTCCTTTACAATTCTTGGGCAGGCCCCAGTAAAAGGGGAAAAAACATAAGATTACCCTGCAGTTGAAATTTTAGAAGATGATTTTTTTTTGGAGTAGCACGTGATATTTGCAATAAGATGCTTCTTTCTATCCTTTTGGCCCATCCCATTCAAAACCAAAATTTATGAAATGGTCAGAGGACCAATTTTTCTCTTAGTTTATTTATCATCAGTTCTTCCTCTCTTAGACGAAGCTTCTTTTGAGGTACTGAGTCTTTGTTAGTCAATCTCACCAAATGAAAGCCTGCATTTAAAAATAATCAGTAAATTTAAAACAGGATTTGTTTAACTCAAAAATAATCTCAGTGCTCTATAAAAAGGTGTAGATTTGTGTTTCTTAAACTCTATAAATTCTTCTACCTTATATTAAAAATGTAGTACTCTACATTTATTTCTCCTAAAGAAATAAATTTAGGGGCAGCACCTGTGGCTCAAAGGGATGGGATGCTGGCCCCGTATGCCAGAGGTGGTAGGTTCAAGCCCAGCCCCAGCCAAAAAAAGAAAGAAAGAAATTTAGGATGAGAAAGTTTTAGTTTGTAATCATAAAAGGTGAAAGAATACATTTAAGAAAATAAACCTGGACTCCTTTTTGTATCAAAAAGAAAATTCAGTAAGAAGATCAAAACTATTAAATTTCATTCTATTCTTTAATAATTCAGGTATACCTTTCTTTTCCCCAAGTTAAAAAAGAAGTAAACAATGATTTAAAATGATTAAATAAGCATCTTTTTTCATTAAAAATATTATAAAAACTTTAAGCATAAATTACTTCCAAATTTAATTTTATTTCTGAATACTGAATACTGTTTTAAAACAAAATTCTTGCATTCTAGAGAGTATTATAAATAGCCAAAATAACAAGAGAAAACATTACTATTTTAAAGCATGCTTGAATGAATAAACGTTTTGCATAGCACTAATAGTCAATAACATTATTTGGAAGATTCGGAGATGATCTGGTTTGCGTTAAACATATTTACACTTTAAAATGCCTCGTGAATTAAGTCAAGCTTTACTACACACAAATGCTAAGAAGTATGAAAATACAAAGAATTTTACTGTATTAAGATCATTAGATTTAGCAAAATGATTAGATCATTATCTAAGAGGCTCAACTGACCACACTTTGTTTTTCCAGAGAGCACAGCCATTTGAACTGGAAAAAATTGAAAAGCACGGCCGGTCTTCCAAAGACAAGAAAAATGCCAAGTCTCTGGACAAACCTGAACAGTAAGCATGTCTGAATCTATTAGGCATCCAGGCTCCGGGTGGGCTCTTTCTGTTTACAGGAGACACAAATGCCGTGTTTTTCAGGGTATACTTGCTGTGAATGCGATGAAGATAAACATCTGTTTGTGTGAATTCTATCTTTCCTCTTAACTTGGCTTTATTTCCTTAGGTTCCTTTATGAGCTGTCCCTAATCCCCAACTTTTCCGAGCGAGCCTTTTGCATCCTGTTCCAATCCACGTTTTCAGAGAGCATTTGCTCCATTCGTCGCAAACTGGAATTACTGCAGAAATTGTGTGAGGTGGGTTCTGGTCCAAAGAGAGCTCAACTTGAGTTCCGATATTTAATTTCATTCAATTACGTTCCTACGTCAAAAAAAAGGATCTTTTAATCTGAGAAGTCCTTCAATTTGAAAGATAGTAGTAGCACAGAAGGAAACGTTTTACAGAGTGAGCCTCAAGTGAGCCGGTTTCCAGCTCAGGGCAGGGGCCTGCAGGGACACATGGCTAGAACACAGCCAGTGTGAATTGGTCTCTGGAGAATTCTCTGCCCTGTGCTCTTGCCAAAACAACATTTTCACTTTGCATAGCACTTTCAAACATCAGACTTCCAAATGAATGCAATTTGAAGGCATTTTGTTTATGTTCCTTCATTTTTTTTTTTTTTTTTGGAAGAGATCCTCAACAAATTGTTAATAATGATTTCACCAAATGATTTAGAAGTAACCATATGACTTAACAGAAGAGAAATAGTCTTCTAAAAACAAAGAATAAATGCTTGGCAGAGATGAGCAATATTAACGTTCAAAACGATTTGTCAGAACCAGTAGTGCCATCATTCTGATTATGGCAAATCATTTTGAAAAGGAGTAAGATGTTATTAAACACTTACATTTTTAGAAGTGGCGATATGCAAATTTATGTTAAACGCAATGTTTTAGAAGAAGTGATGTGATCTTGCAGGGGTGGAGGGGTAAAACTAAATTGGGAAACTGATCTTTACAACTGTTTTTTGCTTTCCTACAAGTGACGCCAAAAATTTCCAACACAGGCACAATTAAGAAGATGGGAGTGATATTGTTTTGTAATAGTTCTTATAATACAACCTTATTTATTTTCCTTGCAATTACCTCATGCAAATGGCTTAGACGGGCACCTCTCAGCGTACGAAGGCATACGTGAATATTGGTTGTTGGTGCAACTTTTTAAAGTTAACTTTGGAAATACTATATGCTTTAATTGCTCTTAAAATATGCCTAATAATGAGGAATGATAAAAGTTATATTGTGAGCCAAACTATTAGCATAATATAAATGTTGCTAGCACCAACTTGAGATGATTCTAACAACACTTTGTATAAAAGAAAAAAATGTTTTTTTGTTCTGTTTTACAGACGTTAAAAAACGGCCAAGGGGTTAGGCAGGTTTTGGGTTTGGTTCTAGCGGTTGGCAACTACATGAATGGTGGGAATAACACCCGGGGACAGGCGGACGGCTTCGGATTAGACATTCTTCCGAAGCTGAAAGACGTGAAGAGCAATGTAAGTATTCTGCCTGAATGAGGGTAGACAAAGTAAGGACCAGATGATCTGTTGGACTGTAAACTGGCTGTAGTGAATATTTCTTTATGTTCCAAGGTCAAAAATTTATTCAGGTTCAGAGATCAATAAAAGTAATTGCTATCATATATTTGTGATTTAATAATGTTCCTTGAATGTTGAATTCTATGGCTAATGAATTGTTATAATGTTTTAAACTAAAAGTGTTTTTTCACATAATTATGGCTGCTAACATTTATCCATTTGGAATATGAAGGCCAACTGTTTTCTATGACAAGACGGTCTATCTCTTCTATTTCCTTCCTTTCTTCTTCACCATGTTAAGCAATAGAGGCCAATAGGCCTGTGTTGTTTTTGTTTGTTTTTTTGTTTTTTTGTTTTTTTTGCAATTTTTGGCTGGGGCTAGGTTTGAACCGACCACCTCCAGCATATGGGGTCGGCGCCCTAGTCCTTTGAGTTATAGGTGCCGCCCAATAGGTCTGTGTTTTGAAAACAAAACAAGGAGGAGTGAAGACAGTTTGTAGATAAAATATAAAATATGATCGTTCTTTTCCTGATACTGATACAGATGGAAATGTCTAAGCCCTCTCACAAACATATTTTTTGGTCCTACTCCTATAGTTGTGTTAGTTTGAAATTTATATCTATTATGAGCGTGCCAATAGAAATATAAGGCTGGAGATGATGGTCAGATCCAAGTTTGAGATGGTAAGCTTAGAACATAAGTCATGTTTTGTTTTTGTTTTTCTTTTGTTTGCAGTTTTTGGCCGGGGCTGGCTTTGAACCCGCTGCCTCCGGTATATAGGCCAGCACCCTACTCCTTTGAGCCATAGGCACTACCCTAAAAGTCATGTTTTTCTGATAAAAGAATCATCACACAGGAACAGTCTTTACATTCACTTACAGGACATTAGTAAGTTTCATAGTTAGCTTCTAGAAATGGAAATATATAAGATTATCCTCCTTAGATGATGAAATAGTTTCCCTCAGAAGAGAGAGATACTCCTGTCAGTGAGCAATTAGTTTACTCATCAATATATAGATGTTCCTTAACTTCCTATGGGCTTATATCCCAACAAACCCATTCAAAGTCGAAAATATCTGAAGTCAAAAATGAGTTTAATAAAATAGCCTACTGAACATCATAGCTTATCATAACCTACCTTAAATGTGCTCAGAATATTTACATTAGCCTATAGTAACTAACAAAATTACCTAACATGAGACCTATTTTATACTCAAGTATTGAATATCTCATGTGATATATGAAATACAGTGCTGAAAGTGAGAAATAGTGGTTGTGTGGGGCAGTGCCTGTGGCTCAAAGGAGTAGGGCACTGGCCCCATATGCCGGAGGTGGTGGGTTCAAACCCAGCCCCAGCCAAAAAAAAAAAAAGAAAAACAGTGGTTGTGTGAATGCTCCAAGTTCATTTACCACTGACTGCTTATTGCTTTTGTACCGTTATGAAGTTGAAAAATTGTTAAGTCACACTATTGTGAGTCAGGGACTCTGTGTGTGTATATATTTGTTTTCATTTAACAGTCTTTCCATAAACATCTATCTGGAACACATTGGACATTGCTTTTCCAAAATTGAATAACTTGTAGTCCTTTTTTGATACACCAACAGTATAATGCCGTTATATTTGTATGATACAAATTTTCATGTATCAGGTTTACTCTACAGAGATCTGATGAATCAAATTTGTTAAAAAAAAAAAAAAAAGTTCCAGCTGGATGTGGTGGCAGGAACCTGTAGTCCTACCTCTCAGGGGGTTGAGGTGAGAGGATTGCTGAGGTCAGCCTGGGTGACATAGTGAAATGCCCATCTCTAAAACAAACAAAATACAAATAAGGACCTTTTCTAAACACTTGGTAGTTCTTGAATAGTTCTTATCAACTGCTTATTGGATTGAAACAAATACCATTGACACATAAATAGCATCAATCTCATATTTAACTTAGAAGATGATTCGGAAACAGATTCTAGTAATCATATACAAGTAAGAAATTATTCATGGTAGATTTTTTTTTGTATTGGTTTATGTATTTTATTCAGTCCTCCATGAAGTTAAATTTCATCAGTTTAACTCAGGGGTGATTTAAAATAAAAATTGAGGACTAAGTCGAGAAGTAAGATTTTTAAACATGATTTCACTTGCATGCTAATAAGAGCTATGCACCATCTTCTAGAATTGGTTCTTTTTCTATAAAGCAAATGTGCCTACAGTTACTTCTCAGTCCCACCTGTAGACCTCCATGGACAGAGCTGCTACTTCCATCACTCAGAATATTCTCCCAACTTGCCCTTTAGCAGTGGGGCTTTATGGATGTGTTGTTGATGGATTCTAGTACTGCCAGGCCCTTTCCTTGATTTGCAAATTAGGAGAAAAAAAGGAAGTCAAGTTACCTATATCCTTTTACAAACAAATCCTGGCTAACAAAGGAAGCCCTAATAGATACATTAACTATTTCATGTCAGACTCAATTATAAATGAGTTTTGCTCTTTTTATAAATAGAGGGAAAAATCATGGCTACATCCAACATTCCAGAGAATGTACAATGGAATCTCCAGGGTTGACCATCTCCCTACATCAACCACTTTAGGTTGACCCAATTTTCGTAGACTGGACATGCACCAATGTATGTTCAACAGGCCTCGTTCCTTACATTGACCACTTCTGTATGTTGGCCAATTTGTTACAGTCCCTTGGGTGGTCAACTTACAGAGTTTCTACTGTAGTATATCATGAGGTTTGTTTTTCAAGTAAAATCTGTATTTTATATCTTGATTCACAATATTTACTAATTTGAAGCAAAAGAAAAAGGTTAGTTAGAAATTAATGCCTCTTAATCTGCCAGAAAAGAGGTGAAAATCTGCTCTTTGAGGTCTGTTACATACAAAAATAACTGCATTTTTTCTGTAAAACTGTGTATACATTGTCTTATTGATAGCTTCAGGGATATTAGTTCCTCAGTCTCAATTGCTGATGTAACTAATTATGATATACACTGGCATTTTATAAAGCTCCCCTCCCACTTACTCAAAATGACACTTAGATTTTATATTTCCCTGGGGTACGGGCTGATGAGTCTCAATCAGACTTATTCTAGGAAGGGTAAACATACTGGTCCAGCTCTGTATAAATGCTAGCAATATTTCACTATTTCATTTCAGGTAGTAGTATTAAAACATAAAAATAATAATCCAAGATTTACAATAAAAATATAAAACACTAAAACAAAAATTAATGACCTAAATTTCTGATGGAGGAGGATAGAAATGAGAAAGTATTTATGGCTGAGACTCCACCCTTAAACAGCTCTGCAGAGATTGGAACATGGCGGGGTGTGGGGGAGGAACTTTCTCTGCCCTTCAATTTCTTAGATATAGTGACTAAGACCATCCAAAAGAGTAAGACCGTGTAAAATTTCACACTGCATTCTAGATGTTCTCATGTACGTATGTTAATTCGCTAGAATTTCTTTTCTAGAATGCTGTACATTTTATCATTTTTTAAAAGCATTACTTACTTTGGCCTTTCTGCCTAGGACAACAGCAGAAACCTTTTGTCATACATTGTTTCATATTATCTTCGAAATTTTGATGAGGTAAGACAGTTTTAATGTATAGTCATATTCTATTCTGTGTTGGGTGGTTTGGTAGTGTTTGTTTTTGTTATTACTGGTGTTATTCTTTTTTTAATGTTTTTATTTTTTAATTAAATCATCACTGTGTACATTAATGGAGTCATGGGGTACAATGTGCTGGTTTTATAGACAATTTGAAATATTTTCATGAAACTGGTTAACATAGCCTTCATGGTATTTTCTTAGTTATTGTATTAAGACATTTATATTCTACATTTAGTAAGTTTCACATGTACCCTTGTAGAATCCACTGTAGGTGTGTGGTCCCACCGATTACCCTCCCTCCACTGGTGTTATTCTTATACCAATGGGGGTTTATTTAAAAATTCTGTATTTCTCATTAATTAGGATGCTGGAAAGGAACAATGCGTCTTCCCACTGCCAGATCCCCAGGACCTTTTTCAGGCCTCACACATGAAATTCGAAGATTTTCAAAAGGATCTCCGAAAACTGAAGAAAGACTTGAAAGGTAACTTTGCTAAAATTCTCATTCGTTGTTATTTAGAAGGCTAGATGTATCAAAAATTGAGTTCTTCAATAATATCTGGGTTGTTTCAGTAGTGATCTGTATTTCATCAGAAGCAATTTTGCATTTTATTTTCATGGTGTAGCCAAGAACATTTGAACATTCGCCATGTCATGGTGGGAAACAAATTAGGTCATCATTAAAAGATAAATAGTCAGCTCAACACCTGTGGCTCAGTGAGTAGGGCATTGGCCACATACACCAAAGCTGGCAGGTTGGAGCCCATCTCGAGCCTGCTAAACAATAATGACAACTGCAACCAAAAATAATAATAATAATAAATAGTTGGGCATTGTGGTGGGCACCTGTAGTCCCAGCTACTTGGGAGGTTGAGGCAAGAGAATTGCTTCAGCCCAGGAGTTTGAGGTTGCTATGATCTGTGACGCTACAGCACTCTACAGAGGGTAACATAGTGAGACTCTCTCTCTAAAAAAAAAGAAGATAAATAGTCCTTCCTTCTTCTCCTTGGTATACGTGCCTCAGATTTTACAGCTTGTTTCCTGGGAATAAATTATCTTCTTTTAATTATTCAGTCAAAAAACATGTACATGTATGTTGTTTTACTGTCAGTAAGAATTCTTTTTTTTTTTTTTTTTGTAGTTTTTGGTGGTTTGAACCCGCCACCTCTGGCATATGGGGCTGGTACCCTACTCCTTTGAGCCACAGGCGCCACCCCTATCAGTAAGAACTCTTACATCAAATCATTTTGAAGAAATGTTGAAGTTCTTTAGATTTCTAAATGAAAAGTAACATTTACATAAAAGCCAATAGTTTACACAATTTAAAAACATTTCGGTAAAATCTCTTTTTTCCTGTCTTCATGAGATTTATTAGTATTGTTGTGGAGT
>NW_003852560.1:1252846-1303003 GCF_000181295.1 Otolemur garnettii | reverse complement strand
CAAAGTAGGATTTCCTAGTTTACAGATGCCCTGATAAATGAGAGGAATGGTAATCTTATTATCAGGGGATTTATGTTTGTTTCTCTTGCTGCATAACTTTGAAATACTATCTGATTTTCTTATGTACATACCCTCTTATTAAGGTATTAAGTATGCATGCAGCCATGAAAATGGCAAGTTTTCACAAGATTTGGAATGAAAAATAAAGAGGTAACTAACACCAGGTAAACTAGTAGCCAAATACTATCTCCACTTATGCATGTATCGCCTTCCTGAGCAATAGGGTTGCTACAGAACATTGAATATTGAAGGAGTTTCTTAGCCACTTTTGAGGGCCTCCACATTTTTTTTTATTGTTGGGGATTCACTGAGAGGTTATAATGATTGCATTTGTTGCATTTGTTAGGTAAAGTCCCTCTTATGATTGTGTCTTGCCCCTAAAAGTTGTCTAGCATCCATTTCTAATTAGAACACTGAGGAGTATAGGCATAGGTGGCACATTTCTCAAACTGATTGAAGCCATCTATGATGAACCCACAGCTAACATTTTACTGAATGGAGTAAACTGAAAGCTTTTCCACTTATAACTGGAACCAGATAAGGTTGTCCTCTGTCACCATTACTATTCAACATAGTGCTGGAAGTTCTAGCCAATATAATCAGTCAAGAAAAGGAAATAAAGGGCATCCAAATGGGTGCAGAAGAGGGTCAAACTCTCCCTCTTTGCTGACAAAATGATCTTATACTTAGAGAACCCCAAAGACTCAACCACAAGACTCCTGGAAGTCATCAAAAGCTACAGTAATGTCTCAGGATATAAAATCAATGTCCACAAGTCAGTAGCCTTTGTATATGCCAAAAACAGCCAAGATGACAGTCTAATTAAGGACACAACTCCTTTTACCATAGCTTCAAAGAAAATGAAATACCTCAGAATATACCTAACAAAGGAGGTGAAGGACCTCTAAAAACAAAATTATGAAACCCTAGGAAAGAAAATAGCAGAGGAAATTAACAAATGGAAGAACATATCATGCTCATGGCTGGGAAGAATCAGCATTGTTAAAATGTCTATATTTTCCAAAGCACTCGACAGATTCAGTGCCATCACTATTAAAATACCAACAGCATACATTCAAAACTTGGAAAAAATAATTCTTCATTTTATATAGAACCAGAAAAAAAAAAAAAACCCTAAGGAATCCCCCTAAGGCAGTTCTTAGTAATAAAGACAAAGCCAGAGGCATAAGCATACCAGACTTTAGGCTGTACTACAAGGCCATGGTGGTCAAAACAGCATGGTACTGGCACAAAAATAGAGATGTAGACATTTGGAATCAAATAGAAAACCAGGAAATGAAACTAACATCTTACAGCCACCTAATCTTCAATAAACCAGACAAGAACATACAGTGGACGTAAGAATCCCTATTCAATAATGGTGCTGGGAGAACTGGATATCCACATGTAAAAGACTAAAGCTGGACCCACATCTTTCTCCACTCACAAAAAGTGATTCAAGATGGATAAAGGACTTAAATTTAAGGCACAAAATGATAAAGTTCCTCAAAGAAAGCATAGGAAAAACACTGGAAGATATTGGCCTGGGGAAAGACTTTATGAAGAAGACTTCCATGGCAATTGCAACAACAAAAATAAACAAATGGGACTTAATTAAACTGAAAAATTTCTGTACAGCTGAGGAGACAACAGCCTGCAGATGATTTTAACCCTGAGGGTTTGCAGTTTATGTGGGGAAAAGCTGACCTCACCCAGAAGTCCATACCAACTAACAACTATAACCATTGCCTGACATAACATCTTCCCATCATTGCCCATAGCTTGGTAACATTTGGCAGAATTGAATAAATGGAGAGTTTCATGATCAAATGTATATAGAAATTGTGAGGTTAAGTTGAATTTAAAAGGAATTCATAGTATTCTCCAAAGGAAGTTGTCTTCCAGTTTATTTGGCCAGAGAGCACTTTTTACCGTTCACAGTTTCTTTCTGGTGGGTTTTGTAGTCTTTTGTAGATAGTAGAACACATTTTACTATCTGGGTGAGTTTTGTAGTATTTTGTAGATAGTAGAACACATTTTGAGGAATGCAAAGCTGGTGCATTGCTGATAACAGAATAATAACAGTGGCCTCGCAAGAGCTTTCAGTGAAGGTGGGAAATGAAACTATAGTTCATGAAATAATGTTAAGTATAAACCATTCGTGGGTTGATGGGCACTTGGGTTGTTTCCGCATCTTAATGATTGTAAATTGAGCTGCAGTAAGCCAACTGGTGCAAATGTCCTTATCATAAAATGATTTTTTTTTTTCCTGGGTAGATGCCTAGTAATGGGACTGGAGAACATTCTCTTTAATAAAGTATCACAAGAATGGAAAATCAGGTATCCAGTGTACTCAATACTAGTATAAAGCCCGTAGACAAACTAATACACGCCCACATAAGAGAAAAAGTCAATTTAGTTCAAATTGGGGAGGGGGGAGAGGAAAGGAGGGAGGGGAATTTTTGTCTTCCTGCCTAATGGAAACAATATAGGAGCATATGGGACACCTCCTGGGTGGGGGACACAACTCCAGCAGAAACCTTACCTAACGAAGACAAACATTGTAACCTAATCATCTGTACCCTGATATTAACCTGGAATTTAAAAAATAAATAAATCCAAATATTCTCCAAAAAAGACAGTAATAGTAAGTATATATTGCTGTTCTTAAAAAATGAAATCTGCTTGAAGAGCTATTCACAAAACCGTCAAACTCTGAGGATTAAAAACTGACAAAACCCGATAATTTACCTCCTTTTTTACTTTTCCAAAATTTGGGTTTTTCCATGGAAAATAAGTACGGTGACACTAAGAAGGAAATCTTGGGGACAGAAAGTAAATTCACTTTCCAGGAAGGAAAGGTTTATCCTGAATATAGCATTGCTTATCAACAAGGCAGAAAAAAAATTTGCTCTGTCCTTTTTTGGGAGTGAGGTGGATATAAGTGGACATATATATCCATCTGACTAAATGGGGGTAAAACAGGAGAATATTGGACTATGTTATTTTAGATATGCTTACTTTAAAACTATCTGCTTTGACCAAAGTTGCCTATTAAAAATGATTTCCTTTAAGTGATTAAATTATGGAATTCATTTAAGAAGATTCAGATTGCCCCTCCCCATCTTTTTTTTGTGTGTGTTTTCTGAACTGTTTTTTAAAAGGTTTAGAAAATGGGATAATATGTGTAAGGTACACCTTTCATGCAGTAAGTATCTAATAAATCTTTGCTATTTGTAATAAAGTATAAACAGAATAGTTTACCTCTTTGGCTTTGATGAAGTCACTCACCTGCTGGCTCTGTCACTTCCGTTACTGCTTAGAGACTTGATTTTTATTTCTAAGGAAAAGCTGAGACATTTTAGTAAGATGACCAAACCTCAGTGTAGCACCTGTAAGATCATCCACTGTGCTCAGTCTCTCCACTTATTCCCAAGATTCCCCCAGTTCCTCCGGGTGCTCACCTGGCTTTCTGAGCTTTGTGACTTGTAGTTTTTCAAGCAGCCTGATCTGCTTTTGTTCTTATCTGGCTGTCTGAAAAGTAGCTTTTCTTGGTGTAGTAATGCCAAATGGTGACTTCTGTTTCAATGCCTTTCTTGGGTGGGAATTTGAGTATTTGCCACAAGACTGTCAACTCAACGTGCACAGAGCATTGAGTAATTAGGTGGCAAGAATGTTTTCATTCAGATTCTTCTCTGCACCATTTTTCTCTCTGTTTTTGCTCCTCCCACCACTTTCTTTCTCATTTCAATGTGAATACTTCACTTTAAAAATATGTTTAAAATCATTAATATTATTTTCAAATGGAAGCAACTTTCATGTCCAGAGATTCGAGTATATAGGAAAAACTAGTCTTAACTTGTGTAGAGTGAGATATTAGCATCCACCTATTAGTTTTCCACTATACCATTTAGAATTCTTAATTCCTAGTGGTTCTTGTTTTTTCTTATGTTTGAGGAGGGGAAAAGTGAGAATTTAAAAAAAATTGCTTTCTACTGTAGCCCTCCCTCACCTTCTGTGGTTTTACGTTGTGTGGCTTCAGTTACCCATAGTCAAATGCACTCAGAAAATAGTAATAGGGAGACTGGGGACCACACCTATGGAGCATATTGCAAGTACAAGTTGGATCTATCAGGTGTAGAACACAAATGTCTTAACACTGTAATTGGGCACATGAGGTGAAGGCTATGTTAATTAGTAGGATGTAAGCACTCCAATTTGTATAAATAATCAACACATTGAATCCCACAATGGCATAAATGTATTCATGATCTATGTACAAATGACTAAATTAAAAAAAAATCTAAAAACAAAAAAGAAATCTTCAGAAATAAACAATTTATAAATTTCAACTTGTATACCATTTTGAGTAGCATGATGAAATCTCGCACTGCATCCCTCATAAATGTTAAGTCATCCCTTTGTCCAGAATTTCCACTAATCCACCCCTTAGTCACTTAAGCAACTTATCTTGGTTATCAGACGGACAGAGCACAAAAAGGGTAAACACAGGAAAATAAGGTATTTGGAGAAAGACCACCTTCACATAACTTTTGCTATAGTATATTGTTATAATTGTTCTCTAGTATTATTAGTAATAGTATTATTGTTTGCATTATTGTTAATCTGTGCTTCATTTATAAATTAAATTTTAGTATAGATACGTATTAGTACATTTCAGAAAAAAGATAGTATATATAGTTCCAATACTATTTGCCCTTTCTGTATCCACTAGGGGGTCTTGAAAAGTATCCTCCAAAAGAGGGATTATGTGTTATGTTTTAAAATTACTATCAGTTCAGCTCAGGAACTTTAGACAACATTGAAATAGCTAGAGCCAGACCTTCCAGGGGCAGCTTGGAGCTCCCTCCCTACGGCCATGTTAGGTTTATTGCAGCTCCAGTCACCAAGCTAGTCAATGACTTACTTGGCTGAGGTCTGGGCTGAAAAGCTACATCTACCAACTCTCCCTGCCCTGCACAGACAGCTGCAGGAAGCAATGGATTGTAGCCATTTTCCCATGAGCTGGGGAGCTGGGGAGACCAGTCATAAACTGGGGTTTCCAGTGGGGAGACGGGTTCTGTTCCCTCCTGCCTGTCTTCTCCTGTCCCCCAGCCCCACATAAGCCCAGCTCTTTACTGTCTCTTTCTCCATATTCAGTGTCTGTTGACTTCTTATTTCAGCCGTGTTTATTAACTTGGGCTTCTCTACTATTTCTGGTCCAAGGAGATATTTACATTTTTTAAAAGCATACTATGTCTGTTTAGTTTCCTCTTTTTATGTTATCTTTTCCTGCTATGTGTTTTCGACAGAGAGAAAGAAGCTTAGTCTATGAATCCATCATTCTGTTTGACTGGATATGTGTATTCATTTTTATGTCTACATTTTTTTCACTGAAAGTTGTAGCAGGAACATTTTCCCAGGCTGTTTGATACAGTTCAAGAACCATTTAGAAATGGTTTCATGATAATCCATCCTATGATTGTGACTATGATTTAGTGAGTACTTTGATTTTTGTAGGGAATTTAACTCTTCCCAGCTTATCATGTTGAATGTCCTTATGCATAGACTTTAAAAAATTGGGTCTTGGGCAGTGCCTGTAGCTCTGTGAGTAGAGTGCCAGTCACATACACCCAGGCTGGTGGATCCAAACTCTGCCTAGGCCTGCTAAACAACAATGACAACTGCAACAACAACAAAAATAGCTGGGCATTATGGCAGGTGCCTGTAGTCCCAACTACTTGGAAGACTGAGGTAAGAGAGTCACTTAAGCACAGGAGTTTGAGGTTGCTGTGAGGTGTGACACCACGGCACTCTACCTAGAGCGACATAGTGAGACTCTGTCTCAAAAAAAAAAAAAATGTCTTAGCTATTTCTTTAGTATAGACTCAAATTTATAATTATGGGATCAGAGGCAAAGAACATTGTTTTCGAGTACTTGATATTACCAAATATTACCCAAATGTTTTCTAGAAATGCAATTGATTTGTTTTAGTGGATGTGTTATTTCTTAAAATAAAACAGAATGATAAAATTTGTGCGATTTAGATCAGTAAGCAATCTTAGAGACATTATACTTGAATGCATTAAATATCATTCAATAAGTGTTTATTAAATTGACAAAATATAGAAAGAAAAGACCCTTCCCTCATAGCTCCTAGACTAACAAGAAAACCAATAGTGACACAAAACCCCTCTATGCTGTGGGTTTTAATAAATGCCGTGTATTTTTTATTACATAAACCAAATCTTACAGAAATACAGAAGAGGCAATGACATGGAAAATTATATTTAAATTGGATTTTGAAAGACCTATACAATTCTCTCAAGGGGAAGAAAAGAGAATTTCAAGTATGAGAAAGAGTATGAGCAAACTCACTTATTTTTCAACTATGTGGGCTTTGACCGTCTGTTGGCCCATGAAACCAGTGGTTTCTCAATTCATACCATGTATATATCTATAGCATACAAAATATTCATGCCTGAGATGTGGCTTTTTGCAGCAAAATTACAACCAGTGTGAGGACTATGCACTATATGGTTTGAAAGACCCTCCCAGCCTGTAATTCTGATGTGCCTTTCAGGGTAGCTTCCTAAGCCTACTCTGTCTCCATGTTTTACACACATGAACTCATATAATCCCTATGACATAGATATTATCATTAATCTTCTCTTTAATGATTGAGTAACTTCAAGTTAGAGATTTTGAATACCCTGAAAAATGTCAGATAGTGGGAGCTGGGGCTGGACTTGTATCTGGAGAATGTGGTCAGGAACTCATCTTCTTCACTGCGACACTAACACGGCTTTGGGGTTCACTGCCCGGAACCCTTCAGGGAAGGTCGAGAAGCCAAACATACAAACACGATTGCAGAGTGGTATAGTAGCAATGTTAATAAAATAGGAACAGAATGCAAAATGGAAGGTGAACCTGGTTCTATCTTAATTCATTAGGGAAGGTTTGAGTTAGGTATTGCGGGTAGAATTTAACCATGAGGTATGAACACTTCATCAGGTAAAAAAAAAAATTATGGAAGGAAATCTGAATAAATCAATCAACAGGTTCAATGAGATGAGATCAGTGCATTCTTGGAATTTTGACTCAAATATTGGCTGTATGCAGAGAAGCAGAGTGTTTCTATAGCTGTATAGTCACCAAATCCCACGTAGAATGTTCTGTGTCCTAGGGAACATGTAAGTGCTTCCTAATAAAATTATACCATTCCATGATTTCCTTCAATTAACAGCACATAGGTTACTATAATGTTTTGCTGCTTGAGATGTTCAGATTTCTTTGTATGATAAGCTTTGAAAGAAGTAGATTTTTTTTCATTTGTGGTATTTTTTTCTGAAGTTGATAATCTTTAAGTATTTCTCCTTTTCCTCACCTCCTCCTCTGCAAAAATGTGCACATGTACTCAATGTAAGCATTTTCAGGATTCTTTGATGTTTGTACTATTTATCTCTTGAATTGCAATTACTTTCAGTGGCAATGTTGGTAGTAGAAAGGAGAAATGAGAAGAAAATCAAGTCCCCACTGGTCATTTAACTCTAATATTTGATGACTTTTATTTATATTAGAAATGAATTATAAAGTCTTATTTTCTTTCTTTTTTTTAACTGATTGTTTGCTTTTGTGGCTCTGCTGCCTGGTGAAAGCAACAGCTAATTAAAGCTGATTAGATCTCTGATATTTTGAGTTAAGATTTATTTTATAATTATCCATGATTGTGTTACAGTGTGTACTGTGCAAAACTATTGGTCTTTTAAAGTAATAGCCAACTTAAATTAATTCAAAGCCATAAGATTCTGTTTCCTTGAAGGACCCAACGTAAACAGATTATCACCTGAGATACACTTACATGATGCACACCCACCCTCCAATTAGAATCGTTGCCAGCATCTCCATGGGAATGTTTCATTCTCCACGACCAAGTCACTTCTTTTCCTATTTTAAATTGGCAAAACTCCTACTCCTCCTTTTAAGGGATTGAGCTAAAATGAATCTCAGCTAAAATGAATCTGCATAGCTAAAATGATTCCTCTTCAGTGAAGCTGTCTGATGAACTTGCCCCAAAGGAGAAGGTTGATAAACGTGCACTACAAGCTACATGAACAGTGATTTGCAGAGGGGTCTGACTGTGTGTTAAATGAAAGAGTGCAAATGTCAATAACTTTTCAAATTTTGCTGAGAATCGTCTTGAGAAACAACTTTTTAAAATGTTAAAAGTCAAAAGAAAGTAAAAAAAAATGTTAAAAGTCAGAGAATGTGAAGTGTTGAAAAAGATGTGGATTGGACAGAACTCTTTTACACTGATGATGGAAATATAAATTGATTCATTCTCTTGGAAAACCATCTGACACTATCTCATTAAGTTGAAAATGTCTCAGACCTAGCACTTGGCCCCTCAGCATACACCCTGGTACACAAGTAACCAGGTGAGATACACAATGCATCCAGATTTATAGCAGCCGTCCCAAAACCCTTCACATGTTTCTCAACAAAATGGCAGCTGAGTAAATTATGATATTTTCTTTCAAAGAACATCTGTTGAATAGTGAAACCTATTAAACTACATTTACTTGCATTAACAATGGGTAAATCTGATTAATATGATCTTGAGGAAAAGCAAGGTGTAGAAAAAATGCAAACAGTATGATTTCAGTTTTTAAAGTTCAAACATAAATTAAATAGTTATAACGGTCTTCACTTACTCTAGAGAGCTGTGTTATGAGATCATTAGTGGGTGCCTAAATCTGAATCCTATACATACATATTATACCTATGAAATTAAAAAGGGAATGCTGAACTGAGTATAGGAAGCAGCTGCCATCCCTTGGGTCAACGGAATAAAGTAAAGAAGTTGAGGCAAGCGAAGGACCCAGAACTTTACAAAGAGTGTAGAATATGGCAGGAGAGGTACAATTGCAGGGAGTGGTGCCTGAGGAGTGGGAAGGGGAAAGAGGGGAGTGCCTTTGAGAGCTGGGATTGGGGATCTCAGAGGTGGGGCTTCCTCAGCTTGGATTGGCTGTACTGGTGCTTTTTATTTATTTATTTATTTATTTATTTATTTATTTTTTATTAAATCATAGCTCTATATATCCAGAACACCAAAAATCACACTACAATAAATATATTTGTATCTGAACACATTGCAGCGCAATTCATAACTGCTATGTCATGGAAGAAGCCCAAGTGCCCATTGATCCACGAATGGATCAATAAATTGTAGTATATGTACACCATGGAATACTATGCAGCCATAAAGAAAGATGGAGACTTTACCTCCTTCATGTTTACATGGATGGAGCTGGAAAATATTATTCTTAGCAAAGTATCCCAAGAATGGAATAAAAAGTATCCAATATACTCAGCCCTACTATGAAACTGGTGCTTTTTAAAGGCGTAGTGATGATAGATTTGGGTGGATGGAAACAAGTCAGGAACTGCAGCCACCCACTGACTTGAGATGAGAGGTGTCTGAAAACAGTGCTTAAGAAAGAGGAGCAAATTATTACTTCTGCCCCCCTCCTCCTCTTCCTCTTTCTCTCTCCTCCCACCCCTCCCTTTCCCCTTCCTTGAGGACACCTGTCAGGAAAGCTGATGGCAAAGGAGAAAGGTGGCGGAGTTCCCCACCACCTGTGCCCAGGCTCTAGTGTAGAAAGGTAGTTTTGAAGCTGAGAGACAATATCTTATTAATGACATACTGTTCATGTATTTTATTCTTTAATTTCAGTCATTATCTTATATTATTCTTAAGGTGGTCCCATCCCTGTCTCTTATGGCCCTTAAAGTTAAGAACATTTTTAACTTTTGGAGATACTTTAGCCACACTATGCCCTTCTTTTCCCAGTGAACATTTCTCGATGTCATCTTCTTGCTTCATTGTTTATGTGGTTGCCTTCCAGATAGCATCAAAGGTGGTTATATCCGTTTCCAAAACTCAAGAAAAAAATCAGGACAGTGGAAGTATGGGAGTGCTAGACCAATGTCCAGTGTAGCAGAAAGGTGTTACCCAGCTTAAGTAGCACATTTCAGATAATAAATCCCCCATGTCTTATTTGGTTTTGACAACATTGGACTTAACTCGGTGAGCCCCATGACTCTTGTCCTATTCAGGCCTTTGCCACCTGTCTGTGGGACATGTGCTCTTTGTGTCACAGCTTTGCATCTATATCTGTTGGAATTTATGGTTTATGTAAGCCCTGTAATATATCAAGAACATCTTAACTCTTCCTTGTTCTGAAAGCTGAGACTTCATAGAAGTCAGGGCCATTTCTAATTAATGCAAGCAAAGACAGAATAAAGTCAACATGGTCAGAATCCCTGTGCTCCCCAGGTGTACTAACCCCTGTGCCAAACCTGTCTCCACATTGCAAGGTTAGCAGGATTTAAGAACTTGGCCAAGTCTCCAGGTCATGGGTAGTAGATGAACAGGTCGAATCAAGTTCTCCTTCTTCGAAAGCCTGGTTTCCTGGCAGTTAGATGATGTGCTGCTTCACTATTAGATGTCTAAAAGTGCCTTCAGTTTCTTCATCCAGGTTCACAGACAACTTAATCTCTAAAGATACTACATAGTATATCTTAGTATATATCCTTAGTATAAATCCTTAATAACCCTAAATGTATTCTATCACTTTGCAAATCATTTCCTTACAACCACATTGATCCATTGCTTTGAATTCCTAAAATACTTATAAACCTTTAAGTCAATGTTAATTCTTTTTATTTTTCTTTTGTGATATAGTTAGTAGACTTTGAAGCTTCCCCAACTTAAAAACCACAAATACCCTAATAAGTTCTTGACATCACTTGGTTTCTTCCTGACACCGATGCTTTGAATGAGAGGCAAGATGGCGCCTCTTCAGCCTTTCAGTCACTCACTCTGCGTTTCGAGTACTTTGTAATTTTCTCTTTCTTCGGATTGGTTCTCCTTTCTTCCTGCATGTGTGTTTCTCTTCCTTCTCTTATATGGCACTTTTCATAGAGCACCTGTGCCATCATTAAGTATTTTTGCACTCCTCAACTAATTTTATACTGCAGTGGAACTCATTAACAAGACAGCATTCCTAAAGCAAGTGATGGTCGCAGTGGCATCTCTTTCAGCTGGCAGATGTTAGTCACTGTAGCTCGAGTGTGTGGGGTGTTTACTAAACTTTTGTGTGTGACTAAACATCTTTTCTGGCAATTACTCCCTCTAGTTGTGGCATCTTTGCATATCAAGATTGGAAGATAATAGCATCCTGTGGTGACAGTACTACTCTAGAAATGCCCAGGAGACTATCATGCTTTTAGGCTGGTTCTACATGCCACCAATTACATGCCAAGTTAGAATTTAATGACATTTTGGAGAAAAAGACAGCAGGAGAGTTTGTAATAGGTGTACTTTTGTTATTTTATTAGATACCTCATCTACTTCTTAAATATAGTTAAGGATGATGACATAATAAGCTTTCATAACTTTCTCAGGAAAGTTAGATGTTTCTACTGATTTAGGAGAGTGGAGCTTGGAAGTCATCTTTAAATATCTGCTTGGCAACTCTTCCCGATGCCTTCGCCATCACCCTGAAGTGTCAGACCATCAACTAAAGAAATGCTTTGTGTTCTGACTCTTACACTTGAGCCAGATGTTGCAGAAATCAAGCTTCATGGGTACTTGACTATCCTTAACACTCCAAACAAGAAAATGTGGTGCAGCATCTTGTGTTAGAATCTTAAGAGTCCAAGTAAGACAGACAGGGACATATTGTCATTCTTTTGTTGTCATTGTTATTATCAGTGTTTGTAACTTTTTAGTTTGCAATAACTCAGATATACAGAGAGGTTGTAAAATAATTTTTTTTATTAAATGATGGCTGTATACATTAATGCAAACATGAGGTACAGTGTAGTGTTTTCATATACAATTTGACATACTTTCATCAAGCTGGTTCACATAGATTTCATGTCATTTGCTTAGTCATTGTGTCAAAACATTTATATTCTAGTTCTAGAAAAGTTCACTTGTACCCTTGTTAGATATGGGGAGGGGGTGGGGATGGGGAGGGGAGAAGGGCGACTGGGTGGTGGGAGGGTGACCGGAAAGACCTATATATCTGGTTGTAAAATAATCTATGGGACACCTGCACCAGTGTCTTTCAGCCTTTTTTTATATCATGGCAGACTTGAACCTACATTTAAACTTTCATAGCCCAGTTTAATTATGTTGATCAAAAAAAAAGAGTAAAAAAAGAATATACTTACTATACTTTGAACTGCTTTTAAAAATAATTTGTGACCTTTAAAAATTTTTGCAGCACATCTAAGATCCTCTTCTGGCACACCAGTGTGCCACAGCACCCTAGTTGAAAATCACTGACTTAGCCCATCAGTTGTTTATTTCTTGCTGCATCGCTCCCTCCCGTCCCATCTTTCTGAATCACCGTGTAGACATGTGTCCTACTTGTACATACATATCAGAATATGCATATGGTTTTTCTGAACCATATCAGAGTAAGTCCGAGACATCATGCTCTTTTACCCCTCAATACTTCCATATATATATCCTAAGACTTTGGATATCCTTTAACTTTACATAGCACAGTTATCCAGTTCAAGAAGTGTAATGCCAATAAACAGTATTATCTAATCCACAAGCCATAGTCCAAAGTGTTCTTTATAGCTGTTTTTCCTAATCCAAAATCACATATTGCATTTAATTGTCACGTCTCCTTTGTTTTCTTTAATCTGGAGATGTTCCTTTGTTTTTGTCTTTCTGGACCTGGCCATTTTTAAAGTGTACAGGCTTCTTGTTTATTAGATGTCTCTCCACATGGGTTTGTCTGCAGAAGTGACCCGCAGATGCCCCATCTGCAGGCCCATCACCTGTGGTGGGAAAACCTCACTTGGGTCTGTTGGTTTAGGTGGTATCTGTCTCGGTCCTCCAAGCAAACATTACTTTTTTCCCCTTTTATAATTAACAAGTGCTTTGTGAAGTGATTGTTTGAGAGTATAAAAATACCTTGTTCCTTATCATGCTTTAACCTCCTAGTTTTACCATCCGTCAAGGATTTTGAATTCCATCATTTCTATTTATTAGCTTGCCCTTTTTGTATATATATTTATATATATATTTAAAATTTTAGGTTAAACAACCAAGTCACAATATTTGAATTTGTTAGGTAGAGTCCCTATTGTAGTTATGTCCTGTACCCAGAAGTTGTGCCACATGCCCCTACATTGTGCCCATTTATATATTTCTTTAAAACAAATTTTGGTATAACTTTAATTCTTTTTAAAATTAACTTGGTCTTTTATATGTTATGAGAAGTATTAATCATCAGCATTACTGGGAGGAGGCCATATGTACCTTTTTCTGCAGTCTTATAGGGTCATCTATGGGATTTCAACAAATTTTTACAATTTGTCTCACTTTTCTATGGAAATTTCTGATTTAGCATTATGTCTATTTATAAGTTTGTTCTCAGAGATCAAAAACTCTCCTTAGGAAATACACTTATTCTTTGAAAAAAGAAAAGGAATGGATGCATTAATGTACACAGCTATCATTTAATAAAAAACATTTTAAAAAAGGAATGGCTAGAAATAGTCATGTTCATTTTTTTTTGTTCAGGAGAAGATAGTCTTTAGTAAGTGATACATTATGTTATCCATTGTTACATCAGTGTCTTCAGAAAGACGTTTGATTAAAATGATTGTATTTCATTTGTATGTGGATTTGTATGTACAGTGGTTTATTGTTGAACATCAAAATTCCATAGGCCTTGGCTGGTTGACTGATAGTTGCAACTTCTAACAAGCACAATGATCTTGAAATACACACAGATCATTCTTGACTATGTAGACACTTCTTTTATGTTGTTTTTTCATACTACAAATGATGCAGTATCCATTGAAATGGCAGAAATGTGTGAAATATCATGCATTTAAACTCTAAAAGAAAGTTTTTGCCTCATCTTTTTACTATGAGACAGTAAAAGCTTTAGAGTTAAACAAATCTTTAACTTACATAAATGTTATTTGTGATTATCAGTACCTTTTTTTCTCATAGCATTGTTGACCTTGTTAAAAAAGATAAATATTCAAATAATGGGAGAATGTCTTTTTAAATATCAAACCTTGCTGGTACCACTTGATGCAAAATAAATAACACATACTCAGTCTATACTGCGTTGAACTGAGTGACCCGGGAAGCAAACAGGAGACAAACAATCTCCATGTGGAAATTCAAGTGTGCAGCCTCCACCCCTCAACAATCCTCATAGGCTTTCATTGAATTCTCAGGCCTGAGAAAATACAGCATAGCAGAAAGCTTCAAAGAGAGAGTCAAGGTTCAAAAACAAGGAGTTTTTCTTTAACAGCACAATTAACTTTTAACACATTCTGTTGACTGCTCTTCTGTCCTGCCTTTTTCTTATCACTGCTAAATATGACTTAGGGCTAAGATATTTGCTGTGTCCAGTGAGTATTGTTATCAGTGCTCAGCGCCAGCAGTGATGCTTGGATTCTGTCCAGATCACTCTGTCCCTAGTGCCTAACACTTTCAACCCTGTGTTCTATCCCATAAAACCTCAACCAAATAAAAAACTGTTTTAAAAATTTATTTTTATTATTTGAGATTCATTGAAGGTACAAAGAATTAGGTTATACTGATTGCATTTGTTAAAGTCCCTCTTGTAATTGTATCTCACCCCCCAAGAAGTGTGCCATACACCATGACCTCCCATCCCCCCACCCTCCTCCCCTCTCCCTACTTGCTCATTCCCCCACCCCACCCCACCCCTGTATTAGCTCGTCTACAGTCTTCATAGTAGAATTGAGTACATTGGATTCTTGCCTCTCCATTCTTGTGATGCTTTACTAAGAAGACTGTGTTCTACCTCCATCCAGGTTAATACAAAAGATGTAAAGCCTCCATCTTTCTTAGTGTCTGAATAGTATTCAATGGTATACCTATACCACAGCTTGTTAATCCATTCCTGGGTTGGTGGGCATTTAGGCTGTTTGTACATTTTGGTGATTATAAATTTAGCTTTGATAAACAGTCTAATGCAAATGTCCTTATGATGAAGGACTTTTTTTTTCTTCTGGGTAGATGCCAGGTAATGGGATTGCAGGATCAAATGGGAGGTCTAATTTGAGTTCTTTGAGAGTTCTCCATATTTCCTTCCAAAAAGACTGTATTAGTTTGCAGTCAAGCAATGTAAAAATGTTCCCTTCTCTCCATATCCACTCTAGCATCTATAGCTTTGAGACTTTGTGATGTGAGCTATTCTCACTGGGGTTAGGTGCTATCTCAGGATAGTTTTGGTTGGATTTTTCTGATGATTAAGGATGATGAGCATTTTTTGATATGTTTGTTAGCCATTTGTCAGTCTTCTTTAGAGAAGGTTCTCTTCGTGTCTCTTGCCCAGTGGAGGACCTCTACAAAAAAAATTAGGCCCTAAGAAAAGAAATAGCAGAGGATATTAACAAATGGAAGAACATACCATGCTGAAGGCTAGGAAGAATCAACATTGTCAAAATGTCTGTTCTACCCAAGCAATCTATAGATTCAATGCAATCTGGTTAAAATACTATCATCATACTTTCAAGAACTAGAAAAATAATTCTTAATTTTATATAGAACCAGAAGAAACCCTGTATAACCAAGGCAATTCTTAGTAATAAAAACAAATCTGAGAGTATCATCCTACCAGACTTTCTGCTATACTACAAGGCCACAGTGACCAAAACATCATGGTACTGGCACAAAAATAGAGACACTGACATTTGAAACCAAATAGAAAACCATGAGATGAAACTAACATCTTACAGCCACCTGATCTTTGATAAACCAAACAAGAACATACACTGGGGAAAAGAATCCCTATTCAATAAATGGCATTTGGAGAACTGTATAACCACATGTAAAAGACTGAAACTGGACCTACACCTCTCACTACTTACAAAAATTAATTCAAGATGGATAAAAGATTTAAATCTAAGGCATGAAACAATAAACATCCTTGAAGAAAGTGTGGGGAAAACACTTGAGGATATTGGCCTAGGGAAAGATTTTATGAAGAAGACTTCCATGGCAATTGCAACAACAACAAAAATAAACAAATGGGACTTAACTAAACTGAAAAGCTTCCATTTGTACAGCTAAGGAAACAACAACGAAAGTGAACAGACAACCTTCAGAATGAGAAAAGATATTTGCATATTATGAATCAGATAAAACCTTGATAACTAGGATCTTTAGAGAACACAAAATAATCAACAAATAAAACCTTTTTAACCACTTGAGAAAAATCACAATAGAAATGTCATTGGTGCTAAGAACCTTGAGTGGGTCTGTTTTTTTATTTGGGATGTTATTAGGAATCTTTCTTAAGATTCTGCACCCACATGCATGCATTAGAATTGGGCAGATGGGTGACTGTTGAAAGGTATATCTTTGTGAATCATCACTATATTCCATAGACTCTAGAATCATGTTTCACCACACACATGCACTCATGTTCCTTATCAGAACAGATTGCTCTGAGTGTCTTGAGTGAAAACCAGTTCCTTTAGAATTCTGGATCATTCCATGGTTTTAAGCTCGTGGAGTATCAAGTAAGGAAGTTCATACTTTAAAGTTGAAATGAAAATAAAACAGAATTGTTTCCAAATATATGAAAAACTACCTGAACTACCTTCTTCTATCCTGTAGCAAACATCAGTTTAAAAGTAGTCTTCTCTGACTGCCATGGTGGTGTTGTGACTACTTCTCTGACTGGCATGGTAGCACATGCCTATAATCAAGATTACTTAGGGGACTGAGGCAGGAAGATCCCTTGAGCTCAGATGTTCAGTCCAACCTGGGCAACATAGTGGGACCTTGTATCTTTTTTGTTTGTTTGTTTTTTGAAAGTATCCTTGTCCCCTTTGCTGAGTTACATCATGCCTCTGAATCTATCTAAAGAATATACTCCACATACCTACTACCATGTTTCCCTGAAAATAAGACACTGTCTTATATTTATTTTTTTCTCAAGAAGACACCATAGGGCTTATTTTCAAGGGATGTCTTCCTCTCTGTGCTGAAATGCATGGCATGGCTATGCAGCATATCTGCATAGCTACGCCCATCACTAGGTCTTATTATTGGGGTAGGGCTTATATTTAACAAATGCCTAGAAATTCTGCAAGGGCTTATTTTTGGGGTAGGTCTTATTTTTGGGGAAACATATTACTATGAGATTAGAATTGATAATTGAAATGAAATTTTGTTATCCTAAAATTAGACTTACTATGTGTTGTACCAAAGAAGAAGAAAAAGTTCAGTATGTGGAGTTAGAGGTGGGCAGACATCTTTTCTACATGGAGGACACTTTAAAGACAAGGGCTGAAACTCTAGAAGGGCTGACCTCAAAAGTAGTGAGCCCTGGTCACAAGAAATGTTCTCATGCAAACCAGAACGTTCCAGACATTGAATAACTGTCCATCTTTTACTTTTCATGACTTGATCTCTTACACATGTTATAAAACTTTGGTGTTATTAAATATGTTCAAGCTTGAAGGTAAATGAATCAGCAGCAGTGACAACTCCTGAAACTCCTAGAGAGTACAAAAATGTGTGAAATTTTTTGTTATTTAAAATGATGGTATTTATATAGATATGGCCTATATCAATTAAATAATGTAGAATTAGTGTCATTTCATGATTACTTTATTACTAGTATAGTGGATTCATTTAGATTATTTAAATAACTATGGTGGCATTGTTTATGATAAACTAGTGACCTCAGAAGCCATAGAAATTATGACATTGCTAAGGTGCTGTGGGATTTGTGGGTGTACGAAATCTCTGTCCTCTTTCATTGTATTCATGCAATAAGGAACTATTTAGAGATTAATATTTGGACATTTAATTGTCAGGGATCAGATTTTTCTAAAATCCATATTTTGGATGGAGTAGTTCATATACATAGTATGTTTTCTAGTATACAGTTGTGCCTAATGATCCACGATTAGTAAAAACTAAAATATTGTGAGAATTTTCCAGAAATTGTGAATTATTTGTGTTCATTTATCTGTCATTCTTTCTGTGACCCAGCACACCTTTGCTGGGCAAGTGTCTCTGGATGTTTGAGCTGATTAGATTTCTGGTCACCTTCTGGGTTTATGGATTCATTACTTCCTGTTCCTTCCTTACTCTGTTACAGGTTGTCTTTTATCTCTAGCACCACTGAAACTGTTGTCACTATTTGCCAAATTGAATAGATATTTTATTTCTACCTCTTATTCTGTGTGTCTTGCATTTGACCCACTCTTTTTTTTGGCTGGGAATGGGTTTGAACCTGCCACCTCCTGTATATGGGGCCAGTGCCCTACTCACTGAGACATAGGCACCACCCATGACCCACTCTTAATACTCACTACGCCATTAGCTTCATTAGCCCCAGTCACTTCTGATTTTCCATGTAACATCTCACAATTCCTCCTAAATCTTCTTTCTTCATGGTCTTCCTTTCTCTGCTTCTTCCTTAAGGTTGGTATTCTTCAAGTGTTCAACACTGACCCACACCTCACTGTAGGCTCCTTATTTAAGTGGTATTCTGATTATCTGATCTGCAAACTCATACATCATATGAGCATGAACACCATGCCTGTATGTTCCATTTTCTTTCCTCTGAAACCTGCTCTTCCTCCTGGATTCTCCATCCCCTTGGCCACCCATGCTACAAATCCATTCAATTTTCAGTATCCTTCCTTGCCCTCCCTACATTACTCATCAGCATACAGTAGAATCGCTGTATGATCTTTTTTATGAGTCTTATCCTTGGAGATTACTTTTCAAAAATAACTTGGGCTGGAACCCTGGAAGGTAGATTCTAAAAAGACCCCCAGTGGATTCAGAAGTCCGCCTCTTTGTGAAGGATGACTTACATTCTAGTCAGTTGCCAAGCTCTGCTGGTTTTATCTCCAAAATATTTCTTGAATCTGTGCCTTTCTCTCTGTGATTTTCTTCTTTCGTCAATATATGTATGATATTATGAGAGATGGTGAGGCCAGGCATTATCTTTTTTGCAGTTTCCATGTTTTGTTTTGTTTTGGTTTTGATTTTCAAGTAGTGACAAGGAGAGATCGGGTTTTCCCAAATCATTATTCCAGTACCCAGTCACTACCTCTGTGAGTACTGAGAGGCAGATGGAGACAGAGGGCAACAATTTGATGGTGCAGACTTAGCAAGTTTGAATCTAAAACCAACAGTTGAGTCTGTGTTCCTGATTGTGGCATAGATAGCAGCTCTCCTAGTGGGAGTCATTCTAGGAGACCAAGTGCAGGGCCCAATCTCTCTGCACTTACAACCTGTTTTATAAGCATCTCGCTGCCTGCATTGATCTGCATCAAGTAGCCACAATGTTTTTTGTTTCTAGAAAGTAAATCCAGAATCATATACAGACCAGGCTTACGTGGAAAACAATTAGGTTTTAGAAGAAAGCATTTTCTGATCTAAATGTCGTCATTTTCTCTCCCTTTTATCTGTTATATGATTTCCTTCATACTGGTAGAGGCGGGTGTGTAGGTATCAGTGAAACCTGGAAGCTCTCAGAAAAGCAGCGACTCTAAACTCTGATTAACATTGATTGAACTTGGAGATATTTATAAATTACAGCTGGAATATACCAGTTACCTCCTGCCCCAAATAACTAAACTCCAAATGGTCATGTTTCATTTCAGGGAGTGTCACGTGATGTCCTTGGTGTAGAGGCAGTTATAAAGTGGCTCTGGCCCATGACATGCCCCTCTGTTGGATGGCATGGTTATCTGGAAGCCCAGCCCCTCTGTTGGCTGCATGGATGTCTGGAAGCCCATTTTCCAGTGGGATTATCTAAGAGAATTTTTTTTTCCTCTCCTCTGGCTGTGCTATTCTTTGTATTTGGAAGTCTAATGCATGCTTTCCAATATTAGCCCTTTAACACGATATAAAATCTTTTTGACTCAGAGAGGTCTTTAAACAAAAGTTGACATGATTGGAATAACTCAGTTATGCCAACAGTTTCCTGACAAATGTTTTTTAATATTTGGATTCAACTGTAATGCAAGTTTTCCAGGAACTCTATCTTTGTTCTGTTTTTAATAATATTTCTAAATGACCCTTCAAGTTTGTAAGATTATAGTGTTTGGTATTTTAAAAAAATTTACATAGTCACATACCAATTTTGAAGATGATAAGTAATAGCCAATATGATATGCATGCAGCATGATGTGTTTGCAGTTAAGAGAATGGTGTCAAGGCTTCTAAAGAAATTTCCTTAGCTCTTATATATTTTCTCATCACATGAACTTATTTGTCTATAATAAACATATAAGTATATAATGTATATTGAATATATATCAGATGCCAGGCACAGTGACTTACACCTGTGATCCTTACACTCTGGGAAGCTGAGGTGGTGGATTGCTTGAGCTTAGGAGTTTGAAACCAGCCTGAGCAAAAGTGAGACCCCATCTCTACTAAAGTAGAAAAACTAGCCAGCATCTGTAGTCCCAGCTAGTCAGGAGGTTGAGGCAGGAGGATCACTTGAGCCCAAGAATTTGAGATGGTGCCATGTCACTCTACCAACGGCAACAAAGTAAGACTCTGTATTCCAAAAAAAAAAAAATATATATATATATATATATACACACACACAGAGAGATACATATACACATATGAGAATATTTGACAATATATAAACTCTAGAACTTAACATTCTATTTTTATATTTGTCCAACAGACTCTTTCTTCTTTCCTCTTTCTTTCCTTTCCTTTCTCTCTCTCTTTTTCTTTATCTCTTTCTCTCTCTCTAAAAAGAGACAAGTACTCACTGTCTCTCCCTGGGTGGAGTGTAGTGATGTGATCATAGCTCACAGTAGCCTCAAACCACTAGCAACAAGCCATACTCCTGTCTCAGCATCCTGAGTTCTTGAAACCACAGGCATGAGCCACCAACCTCAGCCATTCCTTTTTAATATAGTAAGGCAATTATCCAGATTTTATATCACAATGAAGAGATTTGGAAATTTGGGTTGGGGGTTTGGTGCTCTTTGCATAAGACTTACATGGTTTTATACATTGGCCACTAATGGAGACTTAATATTCAGATTAAGGAATGTTCTGATCATGGGCACAGTTGAAAACTCTTTCACATGAAGTTTTAGTGTTTTCTTTGTATTTTAGACACTAGACACATGGAGGTGAATAGATTTTCCCTTGGATTCAAGAGATATGAGCTATAATGAGAGACAAAGATACACAGATGTCATTAATGGCTGTCTTTTTTTTTTTTTTAAGAGCTTCCTAACAGCAAACTTAGTGCTTAGCACTTCAAGTTCCAAATGTAGCTGGGGATCAGATCATTTAACTAGCCTAAGATTACATAGCTAGTAGTAGAAATAGACTTGGATCTAGTTCCATTTTATCCAAAGCATTGATTTTACTCTATCCATAATTCACCCATGTTCCGTAGAAAAAAAGAGATGCAAAGTTAAGGGAAAGATTGCCCCCCTTGTCCTGGGGTGAAAACTGAACCAGACGCTGGGTATGGATGGATAGGAAGAAGTGTACTCGGAAGACTGTATAATTGGAGATTGGTAGGGCACAAAATGAATTACTCAGCTTTAACAGCTTTAGCCCTGTGTGCACAAACTATAGTGGGATAAGTCTTCTGTCTTGGCCTGAGTTATTTAAGCTGGGTGGTAGTACCACCAGTGTAGGGAGAAGGAGGGGATAGCTTATTTAGAGCAGGCTGTGATGAGTACTGAAAATACTGACAATTTGATATTGGTGGACATCTTAACATGGGAGTCTATAGCTTTGAGATGCCTGGGATAAGGATACGCATTGGACAGTCACCAGCCTCCAGCCCATAAGGGGTAACTTAAGCAGAGGTGTTGAGGGGCCAGTGGGCGAAGAGAACCTACATGTGCCTACACCCTTCTTAGATTTTAGCATGCCCAAGTGTTGTTTATGTTTTTTTGAGAAAGTGTTTCTGAGTACACTGTGGAGTATACCTTAGTATCTTGCCTGTTTTATACATGAAAAGTATAAAAGTAACTTGCTTAAGTGATTGGTTTGGATGTAATCAAACTACAGATTTCTGCAGAATTTCTTTTTATAGACATCTAGTAGAAAGCCCTGATCATAGGCTTCTCATGTCAGTATTTGGATGTTTACAAAATATGTACAGAACATATGCAATTGGAGTGGTTCTACCATTAGCTAACATGTTGTTAAAATCGTTCGAATGCGCCATTAACAGCAGCACACTCAAAACAATGTCTCTTTCTAATTTCAGCCTGTGAGGTTGAAGCTGAGAAAGTGTACCAGGTCTCCTCAAAAGAGCACATGCAGCCTTTCAAAGAAAACATGGAACAATTTATTATTCAAGGTAAATTCCAGAGAGATGTGTTGTATCTTCCTTCCCTTCTCAGCAAAAAGGTAGACAATACACATTGGCTAAAGGGGATTGTGTTGACATTGTTGAAGAACAGATGAAATTTAATCATGAGTAACAGAATTGTGAGAGGCCGGGCATTATCCAAACATGCTATTTTGTGGATAATGCCCTTTATTATTGATTTTGGTTTTTTGCCTGATAGTAAATATACTAAGTATTAGTTTAAATTGTTCATATTTATAAAGACATTTAAATTTTTTAAAGTAAAAGTAGTAGATATTATTACCCCTATTTACACATGAGGAAGTCAAGGCTCAAGTAACACACCAATTTGCTCAAAGGTCATAGATAATGCTTTTTGTGATAAAAAATTAGATATTCTTTTTTTTAATTAAATGATAGCTGTGTCATTAATGTAATCATGACCTTGGTTCAATCTCCCATTTATTCGGTTTGTCAAAACATACCCAAAGGAAAAAGCATATAATGGTTTTTTAGATCTTCAGAAGAAAATCTGTGCTGTTTTTTCTAGACACATTATTACCAATGGATATTTAACCCCTTTTTTCAGATCACTTAAAAACTTTATAAATATCTCATTGATTCTTCCTATAACCCCATGAGATAAGCAGAGATGGAAACTTTTACAAGATACTAAAACAATTTTTTTTAAAGAGGAAAAAATATATTAAAAGTCTTGCTATTTGAGGTCACTGAAACTTAAAATTATATCAAATGATTTGGTACTCAAAATACTTCAGTCTTGGAATGTTATACAGAAGATCAGATTTGTACCATGCCGTGCTCTAGGACAGCTCTTACAGCTTCAGGAATTCTCCTGGAGGCTGGCATGGCATGACACAGAGGCCCAGGAGCACTCTGGAGATTGACTCCGTCCTCTGTTTGTTAGGTTTTTATAGATTGTTCAAGTGTCCTTAAGAATAATTTATAATGAATGAGTCATACCACACTTTGATTAAATAAAGTACAGCTTTTTTTTTTTTTAGATGGGAAAATACTGCTTAATCATTTAAGATACTCATGAAGATTGAAATAGAATTCTGGTTGGATTCATAAATCAAAATGATTGTCATTTTCAAATTTCGAGTTCCTCGTGACTAAGAATGGAAAATCTGCTTAGTGGTTCCAAAAGTCCTTTGGCCAAAATCATTAGTCCTGTGGTTATAGTACATTAGAAGACTCCGAGGTTCACTCCACTCTTTCTAGTGGATAAAATTGTCCTGCTTTTCCCATCCACTTGGGTTTTAGGATCAGGAAAATATATCTTTAACTTTAGAAAGTAACAGGTCATTTAGATAAAAGCATGAAATACTCATTTGGGGCTTAAGGAAAGAAAGGAGTTCTTAATCCTAGGACTTATTCAAAAAAATCAAATAGTTTGCTGAGTTTCACATCCAAAATGTAAACATTGGTCACGTATATTATTGACTACATTCTATGTGATTTATTACATAATATTCTGAGTCTACATTTGGTAGGCCAGACATTGTGATTGTTTTTATATGACTAAATCTTAATTTTTTTGATGAATAGTGAAATTATATTTTACAACCCATTGGAATTTATAAGAAGTCATGTGTTCAAATCATACATGTCACCAACATATGATATCTTATCACCAACGTATGATATCTTTGATAATTATTTATGTTGATTCAAAGGATGTGTAGACACCTTCAGGATTTGTTTAGTAGTTCACATGTAGGGAAGAGAGCATTGTCCAGTCGTGCTAAATGGATGAGTATCTATTCAGATTTTAATGATCTTCCAGAAAGATCTTTTAAATTCCTTATGAAATTGAGATATTAGCAATTTTAATACCTTTTCATGTTAAACTAAAAGAGCATTGTTGTAAGGATACTAACCTATACGCTATATTCTTATAAATATAGACTGCTTCACCTTTCACCATTAAGTTAAATGAGATTGGTTTGACTTTGTGGTTTTTCTTCCACTGTTTTCAAGTGCCTTTTTATTTGCTCATTAATTTTTTTTTTATAAATGATGCTCCTTTTTAACTTATTTTTGGACGTGTTCATGCGGTACAAATGCAATTTTGCTACATTGACACATTACCCTGTGGTGGAGTCAGGGCCTTCAGTTGCATCCATCAGCAGAGAAAAGCACATTGTACCCACCAAGCAACTTCGCATCACACACCTCCAGCCACCCTTTCCCCACCCACTTCTCCGCTGTGCATTATCGCTCACTCTGCTTCCATGTGCTCCCTTCATTGAGCTCCTACTGATAAGTAAAAACACAGTATTTGACATTCTGTACTTGAGATGTTTCACTCGAGATAATGGCCTTTAGTTCTATCCGTATTTCTGTAAGAAGGGTGATTTTGCTCTTTTTTTTCTGGCTGAATGAATGACATTCTGTTGTGTATATTTGTCACATTTTCTTTATCCAGTCTTCTGTTGATGGACATGTAGGTTGATTCCATATATTTGCTATTGTGAACAGTGCTGTGATAAACATACAAGTGCAGGTATCTTTTTAATATATTGATTTATTTTCCATTGGGCAGATAGACAGTAGTGGGATTGCATCCCCTTCTCTAACAACGGTGTTATACAATTTTCTTGTGACTTTAATTTCTTCAACAGCATCAGGTATATCTACTTTATAGAACATAAAACTATAGAAACAGTACTAAATGTATACCTGTGGATAGGATGGGTCTTTCTAGTGACTGTGATACTTGATTACTAGAGGAATGATTTGGAGGTGAGAAAGTGCAAGCTAACAGAAGGACAAAATAAGATGCAAAGTTATGGATATATACCTAGAAGAGGAATTGCAGGATCAAATGGCAGGTCTATATTTAGATCCCTGAGTGTTCTCCAAACTTCCTTCCAAAAGGAACATGCTAGCTTGCATTCCCACCAGCAATGCAGAAGTGTTCCTCTTTCTCCACATCCACGCCAACCTCTATAGTTTTGGGATTTTGTGACGTGGGCTATTCTTACTGGGGTTAGATGGTATCTTAGAGTAGTTTTGGTTTGTGTTTCTCTGATGATTAATAATGATGAGCATTTTTTATGTGTCTGTAGGCCATGCACCTATCTTCTTCAGAGAAGCTTCTTGTTTTTATGGTCTATGTACGAATGACTTAATAAAAGAAAAAAAGACACAAAGTTATGGACACAAAGAAATTAGTAGTTGCATTTGAAGAAGAGAGAGTAGTGAATGGTTAGGTTGAATAGAGATGCTATGGGGACCAGATTAGAAAAATCGTATCTTCCTGGCTGAGGAATTCAGGCTTCCTCCAGAAATTTTGAAGGGGCAGAAATGCAAAAATTTAAGAGAAGATCTACCAGCAATGTGAAAGGGATACGTGGAGTTGGGCCAGACTTGACAGCAAGAGACAACCTATGAGATTGTTTCAGTGCAGTGTTGCAGAAATGAGCAGGCCTGTACTAAGGAAGTAGTAATGGATAGATTAGAGGGACAAAAATAAGGTAGAACCAAGTACACATAGAGATGACAGAGACATGTCCAGATTTTAAGTATGGGTGGCTGGATATTGTGGGTACTAATCTTTGAGGTAGATAATACACATATGGGAAAATTTTTCAGTGATAAGTATGATCACCCCAAAATGATGCCCAGTGGACAGGTGGATATATGAGTTGGACTGGCATGGAGGTCTGAGATTGAAGATTGGACATCAATCCAATAAGGTCTTCTAGGAAGATAAGAAAAAAGAGGGCCAGGAACAGTATTCTGAAAGATGGACAGGGGATGAGATAGATAGTCAGATAGGTAAGAATTAAATTAACAGAGGCTGCCATGATGGAAGCAGACTTGGGAAAAGCTTCAGAAAAGTGCAAATGATCAGAGAACTCATTCACATAGGCTGAGCGGATGAGGACTGAACAACTTCTAGAATTGTGACAGTGGAATCAAAGAGGATTGGCCACCTGGACGGAACATGTCTTTTGGATTGGCATGAACAAGAACTAATTTTTTAAGTTTTCAACATTTAAGAGAAGCGAGGGAGTAGAATGGCACGACTCTGAAGCAGGTTAAAAAGTTACTGGGGGCACAGGAGGAACCGATGTATAACTGTTTGCCTTAATGCTTTAATCAGAGTCACTATCATTTAGCTTATTTCTATTTTATGTCAGTATGTGATGGTTTTGTTTTTGTGCATCTGTGATGAGGAATTCTTAAGCTCTAAATGGTTAGTTGCCATTTATTTGCAGTTTTTGGTTAAAGTTTCTGCCTTTTTAACGAGCAGAAAATGGGGGTTAAAATGATGCGATAAGCAAGATTACTAGGTACCCCACGCTTTCCTAATATTGCCTCTCAAAACTCAGAACATTCCTTCTCTTTTTTTCCCTCTTTGTTTTGGAATCGAAGTTGCCTTTTGGATAAAGTGTGTATAAAAATAAACATATTATTACTGAACTATACAGGGCCTTAGATGGGGTGGATGGCCTTCACATATGTATCTGCTCGTGGTGAGGTCACTGGGAGAAAAATAAGAGCTTGATTCTCCTTCCTTGACCTTCTCAGCCTTTTTAATCAAATGATTCATTTTATAAGTCTGTATTTTAAAACTTAACTGCAGCTATTTTGGTGGTGCATAGCAAATTTTTTTAAAAGGTGGTTGTGATGAGGGTTCTGTTCATACTATGAAATGGAATAAAGTCCCTTCTGTGATTTTACGAATCAAAAATAGCTGAGATTTTTTTTATTAACCTTGCTCTTCTTACCTCCAACCCTCCCTTTCTCCAAATTTTTCTGACTTACACCAAGTATAGTAGAACATTGCTGAACTAGGGGAATAGAATCAAAATGAAAACGCATAAATCTGTAATCACATGCTTCCAAATTAAAAGGGTGCTAAAACCTCAACTCTTAGATATACAATCTCTAGTGTTGGTAATACTCTACTTATGAACAAAGAGATGCTGAAAGCAGCGGGTATTAACTGTGACAAAGACTGGGGTGTTGGCTAGAAGTATCTTCTATTAGAAAGGATGCACATGGCACCACTGCTCCGTAGTCACAGTGAACATGCTTGATGTTGCTTTTATTGCTTTTTGAGAAAATACAATAACTTTTTTAAGCATTGGAAAACAATGAATTTGAATTTTGGGGTTTTTTAATTTTTTATTAAATCATAGCAGTGTACATTACATTAATATTATCATGGGTACAGTGTACTGTTTCTATATACCATCTGAAATACTTTCATCCAACTGGTTAACATAGTCTTCATGCCTTTTTCTTAGTTATTGTGTGAAGACATTTATATTCTACATTTAGAGAGATTCACATGTACCCTTATAGGATGAACCATAGGCGTGATCCTGCCAATCACCCTCCCTCCACACACCCTCTACCCTCCCCTCCCCTTCTTCTTAGCAAAGTATCCCAAGAATAGAAGAAAAAGTATCCAATGTACTCAGTCCTACTATTTTAAGCTAGTAAAGTTATTTATAGCTAATTTATACCTAAACTAATTTATAGCTTTCCTATTAACCCAGGAATATGAATTTGAATTTTTGAGTACTCTTTTCTTGTTGAGCATTTAAAATTAAAAAGAAGCATAACTTTTTTCAATAAATGTTTACTCGGGCAGTGCCTGTGGCTCAAAGGAGTGGGGCACTGGCCCCATATGCCAGAGGTGGTAGGTTCAAACCCAGCCTTGGCCAAAAAAAAAACAAAAAAAAAACAACTGCAAATAAATGTTTACTCATTGTCTATATGACAATAGTAACAAGTATTATACCTTAATACAATTATTTCTGCTATGCTATAGAATTAACCAAAGCTCATTTATACCCCTACATGATTTTATAACTTTCTAGGGCAGTCTGAGCATCTTACAATGAGGAAACCAAGGCTCCAGATGCATATTGCGTAAAAGCATATAACACGTGGCAAAGTCATCCTGGAACTAAGACCTTGTAAAGGAGGTTGGAGTTGTATTTTATTTTAATTTAAAAATGGCTATAATGTAGTAAAGGATTGTAGAGGAATAGTGTATGTTCAGAGTTATAGTTACTATTACTTCTATGAAATACCTTTGTGAGTCTTTTGGCTGTTTTCCTAATGATTCATCTGCCTTTTGCTTATTAAGTTATTAGGGATTATATATTTCAAATATTGAACCATGCTTCAGATAAATTATTGTAAATGCTTCTCCCATTTTAGAGTTGTCTTTAAATTTTTCTTCTGAGTATTGGTAAATAGTAAAAATTTCATGGTTCTGCTTCCACACTTAACATTTCAGTTTATTTGAAATGAATTTTTATCTCTGATCTGCAATAGGAGTCAAATTTAATTTTTGGTCATACAGACAATGCTGTTTTTGTTGTTTAGTACATGTGAAGAATAAGCCATCTTTTCTTTAATGTATAGTGCCATCTGTGTCACACACACGCCTCCCACACAGGTGTGTGTTGTTTTCTTGGGTTTTCTCTATACCATTCCTTGTCTTAGACTCTTTTCGTTATTTATCCTTACAACAAAGCCCGTTACCATCTTATCATAGCCTTCTAATAATCCTTGAAATGTGAATGGCTTCTTTAGGAGGCTTATGCTTCCTTATAATTTATTCTCCTATGTAATTTTAGAATCAAGTTGTCACTTTCTACCATAAAAAAATCTATTAAGATTTTGACATAATTATGTAGCATCTGTAGTTCAGACTAGGGAAACACTGATGCCTTCATGATGTCAAGGCTTTCCATCTATGAACATGGTATAGCTTGGCGTTTACTTATATCTCCTTTAATGTCTGTCTAAAAAGTTTTACATTTTATTGAGGTCTTCACATTTTTTGTAGATACATTCCTAAAAGCCTTATTTTTGACTTACAATGTATTTGTAAGTTACATTTGCTATTTATTGATGATATATGAACATCAAATAACCATTGCACAAAGCTATTCCATCTTATAAATTTGCTAAATTCTTATCTATTTATATGCCATTTTTTCCCAGTGTTTTAGTTTCATTTTTATGTTCTTTAAAACTTCTAAACTACAGAGCTATTATTGTTTTGTAAATGCATTTTTCAATTTAAAATTAAGCAATTCCATTTTGTTTGCACGTCTTTCTTTCGTATCATGCCTGCCTGCTAAGATGATTTCCCCCCTTTCCGAATCACATCCTTTACAAGTTACACTCTGGGTGGAAATATCTTTTGTGCTTGCTTTTTAGAGATAGATTGGCTAATTATAAAATTGTGAGTTCAAAGCAAATTCCTTTCAGCCGTCTGGAGGTCTCTGCTTCCTCTCTTTCCTGGTCGCACTGACAACTCTACTTCAGTCCAATTTTTGTTTCTTTGTTTTTAATCTACATTTTCTCTCAGGCCCTTTTATGTTTTGCTGTTTCTCCATATGTTTGTTTTGGCTGATCCTCAGGAGGCACTACCAACCAAAACTATTCAAAAATAAACCTTTGCCCTGCCTGTTAGGATCACACACTGTGCACTGGGGCCCAATGCCTCGGGGCCGCTCATGTGGGGCAACAGTTTCTGATAGGACAGGGTTTCCGCCTCCACCACATCTCCTCAATGGCTAATTAGCAAGGTGATGCTTTTCAATTTCTTCTTTTAAGGTGTTGCTTTGGGTCCTTTGGAGGATTCCAGGCCTGTTCAACATTTTCCTGTGCAGCCTTTTAAAGTTCCAGGTTGCTGGGTTAGTGATGTCCTGGGGGAGTGCCGGCTTACACCTCTTGGAATCCTGCTCCTGTTTGTTTTCATGGCCTCAAAGATTTTTCCTTCTTTTTTTATCCAGCTCAGCTGTGCATTCAATTTTACTTTAATCCAGCTTTTTCATGCTCTTTGCTGTGAAACTTTTTTCATATCTAGTCCATAGGATGGTTGACAAAAGAAGTCTATCTTGTTTTTTTTTTTCTCAATTAAAATATCTTTGAAATAGTCATGTATTAGTATATTCTTTCAATGGCTTCATTGTAAACATCTACCAAAACTTACTTGCTCATTTCTCTACTTATCAACTTTTTTCTCTACAACATTGCTTTAAAAAGAAAAAGATTACAGTGAATAAACGTGTCTGTGTCTCACAATGCACACTTGTACAATACATTCCTAAATGCTGAGCTGCTGAGTCGGAAGCAACAGAGTCCTGTTCCTGAGGTTTCCTGCTTCCCAGCTTTCCCTGTCTGCCTCACAATCTCACAAACGTTACTGAGTTCTGGTGCTTTCCTTCACTCCACCCACTGCATTATCCCAGGCCCCACATCAGGACACTCTTTTCTTATGCCAATCACTTCCTAACACGTCTCATTTTTTCCTTGTCACCATCATTCTATTATGGTATAACCAACAAAGTCTCAAAAACCTGCAGTCTTCTGGAAAAGATTGAATTGCGGCAGTATCGTGACTATTAAAGTATGTGAATGCTGAAACCAAATCTAGACATGTTTAAGATACAGTACTAATAGGTTTTGACCTGTGTCAAATATCTATAATGCATTTGTAAAATATCTCTTTGCCATCCATGTTAGATAATGCACTATTATGTGCATTTTTTTCATGGTTAAATCTAAGCTTTTCTTGTGTAGGTCCCAAGCACTTAGACTCTGCCATGAAGATGACTCCTAACCAAAGTGTTATGTTCTTGGAGCAGAATGCTTCCTGACTGATATGAAACTTTCTACTTTTTTGAATAAAAGCCAGCTAAAAACTTAGTTCATGACTAGCATTTTTAAAATGTTACGCTTTTTTTGTTAAAGCAATTCTGGCATAATGAAACCCAGGGGTCCACTTATTAGTTACTTAGGAAATACCAACATGTTGATTCAGAGGGAAATAGTTATAACTTGATAATTTAACAATTTAGAATTACAAAGTTTTCTGGGCACATGTTCTAATTAGGCATCACTTGGGCATTTGGACCACTGGGAAACTTAGAATGGAAGGAGTATGCTCACGTAGGAGCTCTCTGATTGTGTTTCTGCTCTGAAGATGAGCAACACTTGTGAGCCGTAGGTCCATGACGTACTGGAGTACAAGGGGATACTTACCCTCTCTGCTGTGCATGGAAGAAATCTTAGTGAGACACTGGTAAAGCAAGTTAACTTAGGAGAGAAGTCATCAAACCCAGATGGCAAATGGTCTCATCTCATGTGCAAAGTCTGATAGATTGAGACATTCTTAGAGCCCAGTTTTAAGGATAATTCTTAGGTCGTACCTGGACTCTTGGGTTTGAAACAGTAGCATGAGTAATTAGTGATGTCTGAAACAATAGAAAAGATTGAATAGTAACAGGTATTTTTCCCCTAATCATTTCCTACTTTTCTCTCTGTAAGTATGCAATAAATTATTGCATATTTTTATAAGGAATATATGACATATTTCATATATATTATGTTTAAGTTGATGTGTGAAGAATATGTGTAAAGCCAAGGAGATTTATTATCATATATTCAAGGAAAAACAAACCTAAATCATTTTGAGCAGGGCAATTTTTTACTTCTTTTAAGGTGGTTTTGAAAGCTTTAATACAAGCGCATCTTGGAGATACTCTGGGTTGAGAGTTGCTAAAAAAGATTCTGTGTTGCTAAAAAATACTAATGGTCATCTGAACCTTTGACAAGTCACAATCTTTTTGCTAGTGAAGGGTCTGGCCTCAATGTTAATGGCTGCTAGTTGATCAGGGTGGTGGTTGTCAAAGGATGGAGTGGTTATGACAATTTCTTAAAATAAGATCACAGTGGAATTTTCTGCATTGATTGACTCTTCCTTATACAAAAAGTTTCTTCATGCCATGAGATGCCATGTGATAGCATTTTACCCATAGTAGAACTTTTCAAAATTGGACTCAATCCTCTTCAAACACTGCTTCTTATCACCTAATTTTATGTGATGTTCTAAATCCTTTGAGGTTGTTTCAACAGTGTTCACAGCATCTTCACAAGTAGATTTTCTATCAAGAAACCACTTTCTTTGCTCATCCATAAAAGCAACTTCTAATTCATTCATGTTTTATTATGAGATTGTAGCAATTCAGTCACATCTTCAGGCTCAACTTCTAATTCTACTTCTCTTATTATTTCCATGACATCTACAGTTACAGCCTCCACTGAAGTCTTGAACCTCTCAAAGTCATCCAAGGAGGGTTAGAATCAGCTTCTTCCAAACTCCACTTAATGATGATGTTTTGATCTTCTGTCATTAATCGTGAATCAAAAATCAAGAATGTCCTTAATGGCATCTAGAATGGTGAATGTTTTCTAGAGGTTTTCACTGACTTTACTCAGTTCCATCAGAAGAATTACCTGTAGCAGCTATAGATTTACCAATGTATATTTTAAATAAGAAAAGACTTGAAAGGAGAAATTACTCCTTGACCTGTGGGCTGCAGAATGGGTATTATATTGGCAGACATGAAAACAACACTCATCTCCCTGTACATCTCCATCACAACTCTTGACTGACCAGGTGCATTGTCTATCAGTGAACAGTATTATTTTGAAAGGAATTTTTCTTCAGAGCAGTAGGTTTCAACAGTGGGCTTAAAATATTCAGTAAACCACGCTATAAACAGATGTGCTGCCATCCAGGCTTTGCTGCTCCCTTTCTAGAGCTCAGGCACAGTGGATTTAGCAATTTTGAAGGGCCCTAAGATTTTGAGAATGGTAAATAAGCATTTGCTTTAACTTAAAGTTGCTTTAGCCACTACAAAGATGGTCAGCCTATCCTTTGAAGCTTTGAAGACAGGTACTGCTTTCTCCCCTCTACCTATGAAAATTCTAGGTGGCAACTGCTTCTGAAACAGGGATGTTTCATCTGCACTGAAAATCTGTCATTTAGTGCAGGCCCCTTCATCGCTGATTTTAAGGAGATCTTCTGGACACCTGCTGCAGCTTCTCCATCAGCACTTGCCACTTCACCTTCCACTTTCACGTAAGGGAGAAAGCTTCTCTCCTGAAACCTCCAGAATCCACCTCTGCAATCTTCACCCTTTTCTTGTGCAGCTTCCTCTCCTCTCTCAGCCTTCACGGAATTGAACAGAGTTAGGGCCTTGCTCTGGATTAGGCTTTGGCTTAAGGGAATGTTGTGGCTGTTTGGATCTTCTATCCATACAACTCCCACTTTCTCCAAATCACCAGTAAGGCTGTTTTGCTTTATTATGTGTGTTTACACTGAAGCAGCGTTTTTAATTTCCTTCAATAATTTTCCCTGTGCATTCACAGCTTAGATAACTATGTGGTGGAAGAGGCCTCTCAGCCTCTCCTGGCTTTCACCATCCTTCCTCACTGAGCCTACTCATTTCTAGCTCTTGAGAGATGTGCGACTCTTCTTCCACCTGAACACTTGGGTGCTACTGTAGGGTGATTCATAGGCCACCTTCCCTGTCAAGCCTCAGGGAATAGGGGCACCTGAGGAGAGGAGGGACAATGGGAAACACTTAAGGGGTTGGAGGAGTCAGAACACACACAACATTTATTGATTGTTTACTGTCTTGTATTTGCACAGTTTGTGGTGCCCCTACACAGTTACAATAGTAACATCAAAGGTCTCTAATTAGGCATCACCATAACAGATGTACTAATAGCAATGAAAGAGCTTGAAATATTTTAAGAATTGCAAAAATGTGGCGTAGAGACAAGTGAACCAGGATGTTGGAAAAAGGGTGGCAGTAGACTTCCTCCTCACAGGGTTGCCACAGACCTTTAACTTGTAAACAGGCAATATCAGCAAAGCACAATAAAATAGGGTATGCCTGTAAGATGTTTTTATCACGTCAAAGAGAATACCTATAAGACATACCACTAGCCTTTATAAAAATTATTTTTGTGTACAGGAACTCAACCTTGGTAATGCAGGATGACCTTCTCATCTCACAGTCAATTAAATAACAACCTTAGTTTCATATACAGTTTAAATTCCCCCTTGCCATGTAATGTGGGGATTAGTGCTTAGACATTTTTAGGGGGTCATTATTCTGCCTACCGCAAAGTCCTTGGTAAGTTTTTGTCCCTTGTTGCAAAATATGTTCCTTACTATCCCCTATATAACTTCTTTTGGCTATTTATAAACTTTTGTTATTACTGGTGGGTTTTGGGATTTTGATTATGATATGCATTGCTATGTGTGTATATCTGTGTGTTTATCTTGCTTGAGGTTGAACTCTTACGTGGGAAACTTTTGGCCATGGGAAAACTTTTGGCCCTTATTCCTTCAATGATTTTCCTGTCCCATTGTCTCTCCTTTTGTTCTGAGACTCCAATCACACTTTAAGCTAGACTGTTTATTACTGTCACAAGGTCATCAAGGCTCTGTTGATGCTTTTGTTTTTTTCTTCTGTATGCTTGTGTTAGATCCAATTGTAACAGCTTCCAAGTTCATTGTTGTTTTCTTCTGAAATATATCATCTCATGCTGTTATATTCAAGTGATCTTTTTTCATTTTTGATACAGTATTTTTCAGTTTTACAAGTTTCACTGGGTTCTTTTGTGTATCTTCTGTTTTTTTCTCCTTATTATTTCATGGTTTATTAAAATATTTGAGCATAGTTATAAATGCTAATTTAGTATTGATACCCATCTTTGCTGGTTCATTTCTTGTCATTCCAGGGTCTGTTTCCTTTAACTTGTAGACATTGGTTATATTTTCCTGGTACTTCATTAGCCTACCAATTTTTTATTAGATAATATATACTGTGAACCTTATGTTGTGATGGGCTATTGCCCCTTTACAGAGTATATGGCTTTGTTCAGGCAGATAATTTAAATGATGTATGACTCAGTTTGATCCCTTCAAGGTAGATGGAGTTATTACTAGTGTGTCTAATCCATGGTACTCTTCCCACCAGTAATAATTCAGTCCTACTAGTGAGATATTCTCCTCATTTGGATCTCCAATGACAGTACTATTTTAAGTAGTCAACAACCACTCTACTCGAGCTCTTTAGGCTTCAAACATCTCTTGACCATGTGAAAGCATTGGGAATTGTAATGGTTCCTAGGTGATTCTTTGCTTGGACTTCTAGAATTTCATTTGCTTAATACTCAGTGAAACTTAGAGATCTCATTGCAGAAAAGATCTTTTCTTCTAAGATATTTCCGATCTAGAACTCTGTTCCTCATCTTTCAGCCACTTTGGTCTCCGTGGAATCCTATCTGTATTTCCTCAACTTAGCGTGACTGCTTGGCTGATTTGGGAACTCCCTTCCAGGGCCTACAATCTGGAAATTGCCTTCGTACAGAAACCCAGGAAGCTTGAAGGGCTCAACAGAGATTAGAGTTTTGTGCTGTCTATTGTCCAATATATGAAAATTTTTGTGTCACCTATTTTATCCAGTTTTCTAGTTAATTATAGCAGAAGAGTAAGTTTGCTTCTTGTCATTCAATGAGTCTCTTTTCACTAGTTGAAACTGAATACATGATAGACACTGTGGCCTGCATCTATAATCCCAGGACCTTGGGAGGCTGAGGTGGTAGGTGGTAATATTGAAAGTTGTCTTAAAACATGAATTGGCATATTTTTAGATAAAGGCTCATAGAGATTTTCAGTTCATCTGAAGCTTCCTGATTTAAGTGCTTAATATGAGTAAATGAGTATGTTTGCTTTATCTTCTTCAATAGGGTAGTTGTTTCTTGGTAAAGAAAAGGGAAAGGAATTGGATCAAGGCATGTCTTATTTTTAATGCTACATTCACGAAAGTCCAGGTAAGATTTGCTTAGCCTATAAGTGGAGTAATATGTGATTTAGTATACAAAACTTAGGTGGAGTTAATAATTTTCTGATTGGAAAATTGTTCCAGTTCTTTGACCTTGTACTATGTATAGTATGTAGACTCATGAGTGCATATCATGTTTCCCCCATGTCTTTTCCACTTTGAGTTTAAAATAAGGATTTAGAAAGTAATTTCACTGAGGACCACTTCAGTAAATACATCAGGCTGGATGATAATAGCTCATGGCTTTCCTGTCTTTTTAGGTTTGGCCAGGAGCCACATATATCAAATTTTTGAAGTACATACCATTCTCTGTGTTTGTGTGTACAGTTCTAGAGTTTTTATTAGTAAGCACCTATATGTTATTTCTCTCTACATTTATATTTCTGAGGTCAGAAATGGAGTATGATTTTATGTCTACAGTTGAAATAACCCTCAGTATTAAATAAAAGGCAGCTGTGAGTTATTGCCAAAGTCAAGTTGTGATTTTATACCTCACAGATCGGATCTTCCTCCTGGGAGTGTCCTGCAGTGTTTGTTTTGTTGTATTAAGAACATTTACAGCACAAAGGAGGAGAACACACTGGGACTTATGTCTTTCTTTTGCTACCTGAGGAAAGATATTCTGATAGTACTACCCTGTCTGACACGTATAAACTACCTAAATTTTCTCAACTTTTAGTCATTGTCAAAAGGAGGGGTGTCTCAAAACTCTCAAAACTAAAGCAATAGATCTGCAGTTAAATGACAACTTTAAGTGACTCAGAAGAAAGGCACTGCGTCTGTCTAAAGAATAACTCATACTGGCTGCACTTAAAAGCAACTGAAAGGCACATTCATTGCTAATTATAAACAAAAACTAGTTAACACTTTAAATAAAAGGAAAAATAGCAAAAAGATTTAGAGCCTAGACAAGCAGATGAAAGGGTTCTGAATTGCCTTCCATCTGATATTACTCAAATGCAACTCTGTCTCCAATTACCTGGGAATATGTGGTATTCCCTCATGAAAGCTCAAGATCAGAAAGGGCGTCCGTTCCGTGCCTCTGCTTACTCACAGTCATTTGGAACAAGTTCAGCAGAAATATTTCACATTGCAAAAGAGTCTGGAGCCAGACAGCGACTACAGTCACTTATCACTGTGTCCAAATAGTAACTTAGTAGGACAGCAACCACAAGAAAATATTTGTGGGGGCAGAGATTTTTCAGGGAGGAAATTATTAATGCCCTTGTAAGAGACGTCACCAAATGCCAGTGGGCTAAAATGGAACCATAAGAATGCTATTTTTAACCGGTTGCATACTTAGTGGCATAGGCCTGTCTGAGCCAGTGGTCTCTTTAGTAGAGTTAGACCTGAAGGTAATCTTATGTCCTAACCTTAAAATAATTAGATGGAAAGAAAAATAGCCAAACAAATAAATGAAGGCTGCCTCCCTAAAAGTTCAGTGTTTCTTTTGTAGTATGGTTTTAAATATAAGCTTTCTCGGCTTCAAATTTGTGGATCTCTAGCATTTGAGACTGGGGGGATACAAGGTGAAAAGCAAAACAGACTATGATCACCAAGGTATCAGTTTTAATGTTCTGACTAATATCTTACGCCCAGTTGCCCCTGAGATGCAGCGATTGACAGATCAACTTCCCTAAGGGGCCTTTCTCTTTCTACAGTTTTATGTCTATTAAAATATGAGTTCCTGATAGTCTCTGGAGATCATCAGTACAAACCACTTTTTAATCTTGCCTTTGTTCCTATGCTGCATTATCCTGCTCCTTCCCTTTAGTGCCAGTAGATAATTGATTGCTCTATTTCACTCTCTTGAGTCTCACTCTATGCCACTAATTCTCCTTTCTGTGTCTCTACCTTAGAACACTGTCTTGGCAGTGGATCTCACACCTCAAGATAGGAATGGTTGGTTGCCCGTAGTATTTTTGGAATACAAAGATCTGCTCATAAGGACCATTGATTTTTAAGTCATTTTATCTTGTAGATTTCAGCAAGTTCTCACTAAATATACCAAAAGTATGGTCTTTTCCCTTCAAGTAATTTCACTTACTGTTATTCCATAAGAAACAAAAGAAAAGAAAAAGAAAAGGCAAGGGAGGGGAAGGCAATTGAAGAGAAGAGGGAGGGAAGAGCAGAGGAGCAGAGGAGAGGGAAGCAGAGAGAAGGGAGAAAAGGCTAAGAAGCTGTACCATACTGTAGCCTTTGGAATTCTCCATTCTGTGCCTTTTAAAACAACTACACATGCAGATTAAGTAGAAAGGAAAAGAAAGAAAATTTATTAAATATATTTCAGAGTTATTCCTCTTGAGCCATAACTTCTCTGTTAATACAGGGAAGCACCCTTATTTTAGCAAAGTGTATGCTTTATTCTGCATCTGGATTCTGTATTGAATTAAGAAGATATGTGGTATTCCTACAACGGAAGACTTTTCACATTTTGTAAGCAATGTATCCTCTTTTTTTTCATTATAATAATGATGTGGTAATTAAAAAAAAAACAGAAAAAGTATTACCATACAACAGGTGATTTATGTATTATTACGTCATGAAACAACTTAATGAAAAAAAAATTACCATCCTTTAATGGTGAAGTTATTATACCAAAGTGGTTATCAAAGTTATCAAGTCTACCACAGTTTACTGGCTAACGTGGAATGCAAACCCAGGTTCATCTGATTCTAAATATCATCAACTTAGCCCTAAACACTGGCCATAGTGGGATCTGAAAGTGATAGGCAGAGTGGTAAGAACACCTCTCAAAGTGTAAAACTATACCCAAAATCACATAAAAAGTACAGCTTATAAGGTTAAGGTGACCAGATGTCCCGCTTTTGGTGGGACAGTCCCAATTTTTAACAGTTTTTCCCACATCCCGCAGCATTTTAAAAAAGTCCTGATTTTTGGAAAGAATGCACAACAAGCTAGGGAACAGTGGGAGAATGGGAAGGGAATATATGGTTTTTGGCTGCTGAAAAGGTTAATATAACTCCATTTGGGAATGAAGAGGTTAATGTAACTTCATTTGGAAATGAAAAGGCTAATGTAAGCTCCCTGCTCCCCTCCTGGGCAAGGTATCAGAAGGAGACTGGCTCCCTCCCTTGCTTCTAGGCAAGGACAATTAGCTCAGAAGGAGCCAAACTGTCTGGAACAAACAAGTAGACCCCCCTCTCTAGAGTAAGGTGTCCAGATGTCCCACTTTTGGAGGGACAGTCCCAATTTTTAACAATTTGTCCTGTGTCCTGCAGCATTTTTAAAAAGCCCCAATTTTTGGAAAGAATGCACAACAAGCTAGGGAACACAAGAGAACAGGAAGGGAATATAAGGTTTTCGGCTGCCATGTGGCTATTTCGCCAGGATATGCGTTTTATATTATTTTTGTTAATTTTATAATGTTAAATTTTAATAATAACAAATAATTGTTGAGAACTGATTATCGAGAACTGCTTATCAAAGTTTGCATTGCTGTCAGCCCCCTCCCCGCCCCATGGTGTCCCACTTTACCAATGTTAAAATCTGGTCACCTTATATAAGGTACAAGGTGTGAGGGAGAGAGGTGGTTGCTCTAGAGATATTACAGGTGCTCAGGTGTGGCATCCAGAGGAGTCTAGACAAGGTGGCTGGGAAATTGAGCACCGAGAACCCTGGTGATTTGATAACAACATGAAGATCACTACAAAACGTGCCTTGTGTTTGTCTATTTTAAATGCTGTTTTAGTTTTTCTACAGTTACCTTAATTAGGAATGACTAGAAGTCTGCCATCCTTATTTGCTATGTCAAGAAAGAAATGAGCTATGCGCTCTACAGAATGAGGAAATACATCTTGCCAGAAGGAGAAAATTGAAATCATTTATTTCTTTTTGCTTATGTAGTTAAACACACTTTATTTTAATAAAGTTTATTGATAGCCGATCGTGAAATTTTAGGAAACTGCTGCGAAAAGTTACACTGGCTTTCAAATCTTTTCATAAAACAGTCCTGTTAGAAATTAATTGAAAATAATTTTTATGTTTCTGGAAACAGGTGAGGACATAAGGCAATAAACAATAAGAGATTTATGTTGCATGTAGGAAATCACCTTATTTTCTGTGTCACCCTCAGGAAAGTCATGCCATGTTTGAAGCCTGTCCTTGTTAGCAGGGCACACAGCCTATCAGAGTTCTTAGACTGAAAAATGCAGCTGGTTTAAGATTTTGTTCACAGCATGTAATTAGCTTGCACGCTTCCTAAGTGAATCATGTTGCTTCAAAACGATATCTTAATTTTTACTGATTAAGTTTCACTTCATTTCACTCTTGGTAGGGTCATCGTCACTGTGGAAAGCAGGACGTTTGTCACTAAGTTAACATTGTAACTGTGACAACAAGACACTGATGATGCATTTTATACAGGCAGCATGTTAGAAAATGGTATCTCAGTGTCCCCCCCCCCAAATCAGAATTGCACCCCAGCTTTTAAGAAAGTTTTTTCCTAAAATTTCTATACTAAGAAAAATCTGTTCAGGTCATTGACTTGTTGATGCTCCGTCAAGAGCTGAAATGTGTTCCCTAATGCTCTTTCTTTGATCTCCCCTTTGACTGTTTATCAGAGCTGATTACAGTTTGAATACACAAATCCCCTTCGCTTCAAGATCATCTAAAAATAATGGATCATTGAACATTGTTAATTATTTTCTGTTGTTACAATTTGTCTTTATAATTATAATATAGCTGTTGTGAGGTTTGGTAAGAGGGCCTGTTTTTAAGTTTTGTTCCTTGGGAGGAATCAGTCTTTTTGTCACATTGGATTAAAGGGGTTTTTCCAGCCAAACTTGCTCATGCAGTAAGAGCTGTTTTGGTCACACCAAAAGGAATCATAATGAGAGTGATACCCACTTTATTCTACTCACCACAATTTAAGGGTTTGTGCTTTCAGGAAAGCTATATATGTCTTCTTCGTTTGCATAGAATGTTGGAATATAACAAAAATAGCAGCTAACTTACTCATAATATATACATATCACTTTAAGAATTTTAAGATCTTCAAGTCTAAAATTTTCAAAGGATATACTAATTATTGGAGATATACTATGCTACGTATTTTTTACATGTTAATGAATTAATCTGTTTTCCAAAGGTCACATGTCTAATTTTAGCAACAAGATCAGGAATAAAATATAGATCTTGGTATCTCATTCCACTAGAGTGTGTTTTTAAGTTTCATCAATCATTTAAATATTCCAAAATAATCCAGAAATTTTTTCTTCCAATCACTGGCTGTAATCTGTGTATTTTGCAAAGAAAATAACAAATTTTGACACCTGAGGGGAAAATATTCTTCCTGAAGCTAGTGTGCGTTGTGGTACTTTGTTATTTTCCCTTAAACAAACTTTATATAATTCTAGAACTGTTTCAGGAAGCATTTTTTATGTTAGCCAACTCAGCAGTTTTTTTTTTTTTTTATGATAATATGCCCACATTGGAGCCTTTGCAAAGTAAAATTACTGGACATTTATTCTGTTTTTTAATATGGATAACAATTGACCTGTGAGATTCTGGGAATAGTCTAAAGTACAGAAAGGGAAAGGATAGGAAGTTAAAAAAGAAAAGAAAAAGAAAATCTCTGCTACCAGTTCACATGATCCCTGTTAAATCTCAAAAATCCTGGCAGAAAGTGTCAGCATAGCACTCGGGTATGACTTCATAGATACTGCATAGCCCTTCAAGAAAACAGTGTCTGCGGTTGTAAACCATTAACCAGCCCGAGCTGTACTATTGTGTTTTAAGTAGTAATAGAGCTACTGACCATTCTGAAGTGACTGTGGGTTCTGTTTCATGTACAGTTCCAATATTTTATAATCAGTTTGCCCTGTTCCACTTTTCCTTCTGATCTGGCCACAAGTGTGACCCAAAGGGGACTGATTATAGAAAGACAACTACTTTCACTAGTTCCAGGATATTTTTAATTGTTTGTTGTTTTTTTTTTTTTTTTCCTTTTGGTTCTGTAGCTCAGATGTTTTCAAACTGTGCATCACTAACTGTCAGTTCTTCAGTGAGTCCTGAAGTCAATTTAGCAGATCACAACTAATGTTTTAAAATCTAATAGACTAGACAGAAAATATGGGACAGCATTGCTTGAAATAAGAGGATCTTTGAGGAAGGTGCCTGAGGCTCAAAGGAGTAGGGCGCTGGCCCCATATGCCAGAGGTGGTGGCGGGTTCAAACCCAGCCCCAGCCAAAAACTGCAAAAAAAAAGAATATCTTTGAAAGTTCCATGTCAAATACATATGTGTGAGGGGGATTGGGAGGGGTGGTGTAATACATGAATTCCTGGAATGCTTACTTGTCAAAAATGTGATGCTATTGTCATACCTCTTTTATGTTCAGGAGTGTATGTGTTATTTCAAGCAATTTGAAATATGAATTTAATCTCCTTCTGCAGTCTGATCTTTGGGTTTGTGTCACACTACCATTCTTTATCTTTAGACAAAAATAAAAGCAAATAAATGGGTACATTATCACTTTCTCCCCTTTCAGAGCAGATCATGACCTGTTTGCCTGTGGTATGGTGTGGAGAACACTGTTGAAATGAGTTGAAAATTCTTACCGTGCCAGAGGAAAATTATTACATGACATTTCGGTTTAGTTTTTTGACTTGTTATTTGCACCTTTGCACCAACAATTATCTTCAGCTCATTGTTGTGTTGGCATTTGAATACTTGCACGTCTGATGTAAATATGCAATTATTGGTTTTTTTTTTCAGGTTCATTTAAATGCTTTAAAGAAATTACGTAGAATCTGATAATTTTGATTGGTTATATAATATGTTGTAAATATAATATGATCAACTTAAATAAAATTAAATGTCATCTTTTGACTCATATCTGTGACATTCTCAGATTTGAAATAAACTTCTGGTTGGAGTGCACTAGAATAATAATTAAAGTTCTGTATTATGTAGGGCGTGTTTGCTTTAGATAGTGTAACTACTTCTTTATCTCATATGCTTTTCTTGCATTTTCAGCTAAAATTGACCAAGATTCAGAGGAGAATTCATTGACAGAGACCCATAAATGGTGAGAAATTATTCCTTATTTACTATATTTCTTTTAACAACTGGCTTGTAAAATTCTTACATCTCAAGGAAGCAATTATTAGTTCAACTTTTATTCTTAAGCATACAATGAAAAGAAATCTAATGGTGTACCTCAGTTCTACAACAGATGTCTGAATTTTATGTTAGTGATTCTGGGTGATGTGTAATTCTGTTAAGTACTGAATTGTTGGGAATCGTATAGCGCCTTCTCTTTCAAATAGGATTTAGGGCTATGGAAATACAAGGAAGAAGAATAATAGCAAGAACCTGTTTCTGAGTTTGGTTATAAAAACTATAGAATTCCTATATTCAGGAGTAAAGTGTCTATAGGAAACCGTGAACTTCCTTTGGATACATCTTCCCTTCCTGAATGGAGACTTGGAACCATGGGTGAATGCAGAACTTTCTCAGTACACCCCTGCTTCTCTGCCTCAAGATCACTGTTCCCTTCTTTCTGTAAGGTCAGAGTTCTCTAGAAAAGCAGAATCATTCAGACACACACACACACACAAACACACAGGCACCCCTCTTCGTACTGTGCTTCCTTTACTGTGCTGTGCATTTAACTGCATTTTGGGCAGGTTGAAAGTTTGTGGCAACCCTGCAGGCAGCAAGTCTATCGGCACCATTTTCCCAGCACTGCGTGCTCACCTTGTGGCTCTGTGTCACATTTTGGTAGCTTTTGTAGTATTTTAAACTTTTTTATAACTATTAGGGTAACCTGTGATTAGTGATCTTTGATGTTACTATTGCATGAAAAAATAATTTTCAGGGCACCATAAACTGTACAAATATAATAAGGCAAATTTGGTAAATGTTGTATGTGTTCTGACTGCTCAACTGCTCCACTGACAGCCATTGCCTGTCTCCTCTGCTCCTTGGACCTTGCTATTCCCTCAGGCACGACAGGGATAACCCTACAGTAGCACCCAAGTGTTTAGGTGGAAGAAGAGTCGCACATCTCTCAAGAGCTAGAAATGAGTAGGCTCAGTGAGGAAGGATGGTGAAAGCCAGGAGAGGCTGAGAGGCCTCTTCCACCACATAGTTATCTAAGCTGTGAATGCACAGGGAAAATTATTGAAGGAAATTAAAAACGCTGCTTCAGTGTAAACACACATAATAAAGCAAAACAGCCTTACTGGTGATTTGGAGAAAGTGGGAGTTGTATGGATAGAAGATCCAAACAGCCACAACATTCCCTTAAGCCAAAGCCTAATCCAGAGCAAGGCCCTAACTCTGTTCAATTCCGTGAAGGCTGAGAGAGGAGAGGAAGCTGCACAAGAAAAGGGTGAAGATTGCAGAGGTGGATTCTGGAGGTTTCAGGAGAGAAGCTTTCTCCCTTACGTGAAAGTGGAAGGTGAAGTGGCAAGTGCTGATGGAGAAGCTGCAGCAGGTGTCCAGAAGATCTCCTTAAAATCAGCGATGAAGGGGCCTGCACTAAATGACAGATTTTCAGTGCAGATGAAACATCCCTGTTTCAGAAGCAGTTGCCACCTAGAATTTTCATAGGTAGAGGGGAGAAAGCAGTACCTGTCTTCAAAGCTTCAAAGGATAGGCTGACCATCTTTGTAGTGGCTAAAGCAACTTTAAGTTAAAGCAAATGCTTATTTACCATTCTCAAAATCTTAGGGCCCTTCAAAATTGCTAAATCCACTGTGCCTGAGCTCTAGAAAGGGAGCAGCAAAGCCTGGATGGCAGCACATCTGTTTATAGCGTGGTTTACTGAATATTTTAAGCCCACTGTTGAGACTTACTGCTCCGAAGAAAAATTGTTTCAAAATAATACTGTTACTATTCACTGACAGACAATGCACCTGGTCAGTCAAGAGCTGTGATGGAGACGTATAGGGAGATGAGTGTTGTTTTCGTGTCTGCTAATATAATATCCATTCTGTAGCCCATGCAAGCCTTCCTATTTAAGAAATACGTCTGGTAAGACAATACAGTAATTTCTGTGATGGATGTGGGCAAAGTCATGTGAAAACTTCCAGAAAGGATTCACAATTCTAGATTCTATTATGGACATTCATGATTCATGAGATAAGATCAATATGTCTTCATTAAGAAGAATTCATAAGAAGCTGATTCTAACCCTCCTGGGGTGACGTTGAGAAGTTCCAGACTTCAGTGGAGGAAGTAACTGAAGATATGGTAGAAATAGCCAAAGAAGCAGAATTGGAGACTAAAGATTTGAGTGAGTTGCTATAATCTCATGATAAAAATTAAATAGATAAGGAGTTGCTTTTATGGAAGAGCAAAGAAAGTGGTTTTTCAAGATGGAATTTCCTCATGGTGAAGATGGTGAGAACATTGCTAAAATTTCCTCAAAGGATTTAGAATATTACATAAACTTATCTCATAAAGCAGTGGCAGAGTTTGAGAAGAGTGACTCAAATTTTGAAAGAAGTTCTGTTTGTAAAATGCCATCAAGGAACATCTCATGGTACAGAGAAATTTTCTGTGAAAGTCAGAGTCAATCAATGCAGCGAATTGCACTATTGTCTTATTTTAAGAAATTGCCACAGCCAGCCCAACATTCAGTGACCATCACCTGATTAATCCATACCATCAAAATGATTATGACCCTCTGAAGATTCAAGATGGTCTTTCCCATTTTTTAAACAACAAAGTATTTGCTAAAGTATGTACTTGGTATTTTAGACATAATGCAGCTGCCCACTTAATAGACTGCATTATAGTGTCAACATCCCCTACTTTTATAGGTTAAGAATAAAAAAAATGCATGTGACCCCCCTTATTACAGTATTTCCTTTATTGAGATGGTCTAGAACTTAACTTGCAATATGTACTGTATGGCTGGGGGTATGTGTATAAAGAGAGATAGTCTTATTTTACTGAATTAGTTTGTGTTATTGTAGAGTTTGTAAGTCTAAAATTAGTAGGGTAGGCTGGCAATTTGGATAGGAGTTGATGTTGCAATCTTGAGTCTGAAAGAAGCCTGTGGACAAAATTCCTTCCATCCAGAAACTTATGTTTTTTTTTTTGAAACAGAGTCTCACTATGTCACCCTCAGTAGAGTGCTGTAGTGTCACAGCTCACAGCAGTCTCAAACTCTTGGACTTAAGTGATTCTCTTGCCTCAGCCTCCTAAGTAGCTGGAACTACAGGTACCCACCATAACAGCCAGCTATTTTTTTGTTGTTGCAGTTGTCATTGTTGTTTAGCAGGCCATCCTGGCTTAGAACTTGCCAGCCCCAGTATATGTGGCTGGCACCATAACCACTGACCTATGGGCACCAAGCCAGAAACCTCAGTCTTAATACCCTACAACTAATTGGATAAGACCCAGCTTTGTTATATGGGAATCTGCTTTTCTCCAAGTCTACTGATTTAAATGTTAATCACTCTAAAAACTGCCTTCACAGTAACATCTTGAATGGTGTTTGACCCCAAAATGGGCACCATGACCTACCTAAGTAGACACAAATAAAGTTAAGTATAATGCATTCTAAAGAGAAGTTTGATTACTCTTGAAAAAAGTTTTTATTAAAGACGTTCTCTGCCATTACTTTGGTAGGCAAGATTCTTTGTATTCTGTGAATAGCATCATGTATGTAGTAGCTCTTGGACTGATATAAAATATTGCCCTGGGAAAATTGGTAAATAAAATTGTCCAGTTTCTATGAAAAGAAAAAAGGGAACCTTAAGTTATAACAAACAGAAATTTCAATTTGTTTCATGAGAAAACTACTGGCTAATGACCAAAACTGTTAGTAAAAAAGCTGTCTTTTTATGATTAAACAATTAACTAAAATTCAAAAGCGAAAATAAGAATAATGAATCCTACGAAATATTTGATATTGTCCCAAAGAAATAAGCTCCTATATCATTTTCTCAGCTGTCCTGTGTAACACAAGAAATAATCAGAAATTCCATGCTGGAAGGCAGTGTGACTCTCATGCCAGAGCCTCTCACATATGACAGCATTGTGGTGTGAGCAATGACCACCAAATAGATAATTTGAAAACCCGATTGGGAGTCTTTATTGACCACCTAGCCGGCTATCTCCCTGAATAAGGAGAGCAGCCCCAACCAGCTCGGAATTGAGGTTTTTATAGGGTTGGTCTACACTAGCGAGCAAGCAAGCAGTTGGTTATCATAACTGACCTTCACAGAAGCAGACTTTGCATTTGTGGTTAGCAGATTAGCATACAATTTTTTACAATACAAGCTCAGTAAGTTCCTATCCCATCTCCCCAGTCATCCTTCCATCTCCCACCCTCCAGTCTAAAGTGGGTGGTGCAGGGCTGCGGCGGCCAACTCAACAGCTCTGTGACCTTAACCCCAACATAATAGTATCTACTTTGTAGGTGAGAATTAAATGAAGTAATTGCTGGGCAATGCTTAGTACTTAGTACGTGATCAATAAATGTTAATTGCTATATTATTTTCACATTGTTTTATAATCAGGAATTTTTTAAAGTTTGGTGATAGAAATAGACACTAGAGTTAGATTTCCTCCTCCGGCCGTGTATTTGTTTTGTGTTTCTCACTATCATCGTTGATTCCAGTACTGGGCAGCCAAGCACAGTTAATTAGCATAGATTTTCATACCAGGTACCTGCATCAAACTGCTGGCACCGTGGTTCCAAGGATTTACAACTTTTGAATCTGTGTGCTTATTGCTGAATAAAGAGAAACAATGTCCACATTGTAATGATCAGTTCAAAATAATTAAATGAGTTAAATACAGATGTAGAGGACCAACCGCATAGAGATTTTCAGACTTTCCTTTCCTTCAAACATTTTCCACAATAACTGCGTACGGGAGACTGACTTCCAGAATGAACTTTCTTCCCAGCAACCAACCATTTAAGTGAAACATTTAACCATTCTAGAAATTCTTCTACAGACGTATAACAAATAGAATCATTCATTGAAGAGAATCTACTAAACCTTGGTAAGAACAGTAGGAGTTGGTGGCATGTAAGGTACTGTTTATTCCTGCAGGAGCTCAAATCTAGGCAGGGGTGGCCATGGAGATGGGGACTTCCACCCTCCCATGCACTGAGGCTGAGACTGTGGTCGCCCCCAGTCATCAGGCTGCCTGCAGTGCTCATCCCTGTGCCTCCAGCTGTAGAAGTTCTGCTCCAGACTAACTGAGCAGATAAGAAGGGACTCCCGTCCTCAACCTGGCCTCTATTTATAGGACGGAAGCTCTGTCCCAGGGGTAACAGACCAAGAATACTAGGCCACAGTGATCTCACCCCAGCTGACTTTTAGGGGGAATGTTGTAGGCCAGAAAAGGGAAGCCACCTCGGCCCCTGCTTACAGATCAGGAATGCCACTCTGGAGAAGTAGGCCAGTACCTCAGTCCTAGCCTTAGCCCCTGTGCTTGTGCACAGAAGTCCTGCCCAGAGGGCTGCAGCTCTGGCTCAGAGCACTGATTGTGTTTGGAACAGACCATGGGGAATTCCATACCTAAGGGCTTTGTCAAAAACAATGGAGGTCTTGGTGGTGATAGGTCTATGATACAGCAACAACAAACAAAATGGCTGAACAATTAAAAGTACAACAGAAAGACCAAAGGAAAAGATAACCAAGAAGGATCTGGGATTGGAAGTGAGTTCTGGAGGCCAGGAAGGCTATGCACAAGTGTGTTAGGTTGTACCTATACCTAAGCCTCAGGCCAGGAGGTAGGGCAGACTTGGACACAGTCCTAAAGCTAGTAGGGACTCACCTACGTATGTTATAACTTCAGCACAGTCACTGCTGAACGATGAGCTATTCTGACCCAGGGATGTCTCTCAGGAAACCGGGCTTAAAAATAAAATCATATACATTCCTGCATATAGTCTATCTAATATCCACAAAATAAGTATACCAGCATCAGCTGAGTTAACCGCTTCTCTGAGAGGTGTGGATGTAAGCTGGCTGTCTCCCCTCTGGCTTTTGAGAGAATAGTGAACTTTGACCAAGATTCCAAAGTCCAGGTCTGCTTCCAAACTGTGAGACCATCTCATTCACAAAATGTGCTCTCTAACTATACAGATCTCATTAGGAGCCAAAGCCATGGTCTTTTATAGAGCCCCTCTTTGTGCATGCATTGCCCATATAACACCCCTCACTGCCTCCACCAATAAAAGTGGTGGTGTACATGTGGGTGTATGCACAAAGTCTGACTCCATATTATCTCCAAATACATCTGTTGTCTCAGCAAGGCCCCAAGGAGAGGAGAGTCAGGAACATGTATTTAAGCGTATATTTTTCTAGCCTTTTCATCTCTCATTTTCTTTTTATTATTATGTTCTATATATTATATTATTATAAACTGCATGATATCCATTCTGGAGGTAAAGATGGTATATGAAAAAAATGGATTCCACTTGGTCTGTGGGTCGTCTTCATCTTCTAGCCTTTCATCAGCCCATTAATGTAGAGACACAGAATACACAGGGAAGTTTCAGTTGTCTGAATATCGCCTAATCCAAGGAATTTTCTGGTGAGGTTCTGTTTTAATGTGAGTGGTGCTGTTACAGCTCAAGATGGTTTAGTTTGACTTTATAACCTGTGACCAACTGGTGACAAAATGATGTGCTTTGATTTTTAGAAATGGCTGAGTCATTTGCACATAATCGTGATAGCAGGGTTGGGCTATCTGAATCCTTAAGGATTAGGGGAGGCTCACAGAGTGAGTGAATAGCCTTTTCTGTACCAAAAGAGACATTTCCCAAAGCCTTTGAGGCAACTTAGCTTCCGTTTGTTTACCAAGGTTATCATGAAAGAAGGTGGGGTGGTGTGGTTGTCAGGAAATTGACAATTTTTCTTAGCCCAACTCTGCCTCTGCAGAATTGCAATCAGATAAACCATATGAAGTGCTGGAGCCTCCACTTATCATTTGTAAAAGGAATATAACATCTTCCTTCCATCTTCTAGGACAGCTGCAGGAATGTTATA
>NW_003852560.1:1210856-1252490 GCF_000181295.1 Otolemur garnettii | reverse complement strand
AGTTTTAGTTTATGTTTAAAAGCAAGTCAGATCCTTTTCCATATTTCTTCCGTTAGCATAATAGTTTTGTGTACTAAAGCAATCTGTTTATTCACACATTTTTGCTATTAATCTGCAAAGCAGAACTGCGAGCTCCTATTTCACATTAACAAAATATATAACTTTCAAATAAATAGTTTCACTAAACTCTTCAATTCTCCCAGAAAGTAAGGCTGCTGGACAGATGAGTCTTGAATCATATCCAAAACCCAAATGCAAATCAAATTAACATAGTCTCATCTTCAGATGATTTCATTGGGCAAGCCTAAGCAATCATATTCTATTTCAAGCCGGATTTCAGCAGAATGTTGTTAAGGTTGGCTACATCCCCACTCTGTGTTTATTTCACCTTCTGCTTTTATTTTATTTTTAATTAGCATCCACAGCTTTCTTCAGTTGTGGAAAAGTATCACCCAGCCAAATATGATTGTTTTTATTTTCCCACAGAATCACTTAGCGTCTTGGTCTCCTCATAGGTAGATACTGTAGAAATTTTGAATTTTTTTGAGTAAATGTCCACTTCTTGACTTTTAGACTTAAGGAATAATGAGAATGGAACTTATAAAATCAACTTAGCTCTGCCCACTCTGAAATCTTTATTACTTTATCAGTGATGGCTAACTTTCATTTTTTTTATTTGAATTTCACTTCTTCTTCTGTTTCTTTAAATCCCCCAAATAAAAGCCATATTGTAGGGCCCAATTGACTTTTCAAATAGAAGAAGAAATTTTAGAAATACCCTTTGTTTCAGTTGCTGTAATTTTACTGAATTTAATTCTGATATCTATAAAGCTAATAGAAATGACTAAAGTTCTAATTATAGTACAACTATTACATTAGATAACTTACTGTGTTTCCCTGAAAATAAGACATTGTCTTATATTTTTTCTCATGAAGACACATTAGGGCTTATTTTCAGGGAATATCTTATTTTTATTAAATATGATACAACAATCTACATTTATTCAAATACGGTTAAGTCATCTTCTTCTAGAACCTGACAGGGGGAGCTGACCTTGTTGGTGGGGCTGGTGCTAGTGATGCGTGAACTACTTTCCCCTAGCTATTTGCATGTGCGCAATAGGATGCCTGCAACCGCGGTTACCACTCACGCACCGGCACAAGTGCGCACAGCTCGGAGAAAGGAGCTGTGGCAGATAAAAAGTATTCCAGTCTTCCTTAATGCTCCGTGCTGAAATGCATGGTGTGGCTATGCAGCATATCTGCATAGCCATGCCCATCACTAGGTCTTATTATCGAGGTAGGGCTTATATTTAACAAATGCATAGAAATCCTGCTGGGGCTTTTTTTTTGGGAGGGGGGGTAGGTCTTATTTTCAGGGAAACATGGTACCCTTGTCAGCACATGAAGGTGACATTCTGAACAAAGGATATCAGGGTGACAGAGGTGTTTGATACACCCTCTGTAAATAACAGTATCACTCCATTAAAGGGACTTTTCTCTAGGAAGTTTGTGACTCTTCCTATAGACTAAAACATTAATTTTAAAGAAGTTTGCATTTTGGGGAAGGCTATACATGCTACTGAATTTTTTATATAAAACTTTGTTTTTAAAACACATTTCAGAATAGATGGTTTTTTTTTTTTTCTTTACAGGAGCTAAAGACAACTATAAAAACTGGCAATAAGTGATCTTTTGACCTTATAATGAGAGTAAATTTGTTGAACAGGAAACAATTAGCACAGTAAATTTGTTGAACAGGAAACAATTAGCACAGAACTAATAAATTAACATTCTTCATTTGGGCATTATTATGTAGTCAAGATTTGATAGTATAGCTTAAAAATGTACTAATGTATTCTTAAAGAAAATGCACTGGGGTGGCACCCATAGCTCAAAAGTAGGGCACTGGCCCCATATACCGGGGGTGGCAGGTTCAAGTCCAGCCCTGGCCAAAACTGCAAAAAAATAAAAAGAAAAGAAAAGAAAGAAAGAAAATGCACTGGGTTCCTTCCCTTTCTTCATTTCACCTAAATAACAGCAAAGAGAGCTGGAAACAACTGGTACTAAAATGCGAGAAATAGCAAGAGAGGTAAGCATATTTGTGAAAGAACTTCAAATCAGATATTTTCAAAAATGAAGACTATTTCTACATATAATATGGCTTGAGTGGTACTTTACCAAAGCCAAGATTGCATAACAAATGAGTTGATATGGAAAATTAATCTTGCATGCAAAATAGAGACCAAAAAGAAAAAAAAGGAAAGAAAGAAAAAGAATGTTGGTTGCAATGGTTTCAGATAGTATGTAACTGTTCATTCATCATCGGAGAGAAAATATTTAATCAGGCTCGAACTGATGCGCACACACTTTATCAAGTTCAGCGACTTTCAGAGTGTCAGTTTGTAAAGTGTTTATCCGAGGAATGGACTTCTGGCACATGGATAAAATGAAAAGTGAAATGTTTAGTTCATAATAGGCATATTTTCCAGAATCTTTCTGAGTAACTATCCGGAGATGAATAGACGGACTACAGGTCTGTGTTTATCTGGCTTCTGCTGGCCGACCAGGCAGGCTCCAGCCTGGTATTAAAACTGAAGTGACATGGAATGTCTTTGCAGAAGTCCCAAACAATGACATCATCCCCTTCACAATATTGATAATGTAAAACAAAGTCGGGAGGGTGTCTGTTATTTCCCAGTTTGGATTTCTTCGTTCACTCCTTCTGATCCTGCCAGAAGATTTATTGTCTGGAGGCCCCTCAGGGTCAGGCTGCTTGGGTAGAAAGCTGTGATTCCACACCTTTTCCTTGCACCACTTTTCTTTGTACGAATGCGTGTTCTTCTGTGGCTGCAGAATCTCCATTTTTATGAGATCTGTTGACTTTCAACAGCGTGGAAACCAATGACACCCTTTGCAGATTTTCTGGCTTTTGACAGTTAAAAAAATGAATATTCTGCTGTGTACTCTTTCCTGAAATGGTTTTGTCTGTTAGCTTGAGTGCATTTAGAACAAAAAGACCTTAGGATTTTCTGCTTTGGAAAGTTTGAATGTGTATCCTTACAGATTATGTTGATAATTATAAGGGAAACATCAAAGAATTCCTGCCCTTTTGAAAAGTTTTGTTGTGAAAATGGAAGCTTTTGTCGTTGTATAAATCCGAGATCTTTTCCACCCCAATATTTAAAAATACATTTTGGCCTAGAATAGAATAAACTGTCTCCAGAAGCTACATTCTTCTCCCAGTTAATAGAGGTTTGAATTCCTCCAGGTTTGTCCCCTAGAAACAAGAATAGTATAATCGTCATATGTTTCCTGGGGATTCTTAATCATTGTGTTGTTGAAATGTACGTGGAGTATCGGGTAGAGAGAATGGGATGAAGAGAATACAATAGAGAAAAGATGTGCCATTTTGTCTACTGTTTTGTGTTTTTAAAAAATAGAAGGTATAAAGGGTAAGGGTTAGAAATTGAGGCTCTCCAAGTGTACTTAACTGTAGTAATGTGATTCAGATCCATTAGGATTATGAGCTGGAGAAAAAGCACTTTGAGCATGGTGGAGATTCCAGAAAAACAACTAAAAGGAATGGATGAAGTCTAAGATCACTATTAAAGGAAGGAAAAGATTTATTTGGGTGGGGGAAGAGAATGAAAATATGAGAAAGGGAAACAGATATAGGGGATTTTATCTCTGTACACATTTCATAAGGAAATGGGAACTCTGGTTTAAAAGATTGTCCTCAGAAGGTCTGGTGTGGTTATAAGTAACAAAGTATTACATGAAATTATTTTCCAAAAGGCTTTTTTTTTTTTTCCTCAGAGGCCTCCAGAATCCAAGGCAAAGGTTCTCAGCCAGGGGTTGGGGGTAGAATGAGGCAGACAGCGCACTGTCCCCACCATGGCGATGTGTGGACTGTATAATGCTCTGGATGGGATCTGGCTCTGAGGAACTATCCGGAATTCAAATCCTTATTTTACACACCCCTGTCCTTTTTACTTTAAAAAAGTTACTGAAACTCTCTGCACCTTCATTTTCTCGTTTCTAAAATAAAGACGATAGAACTGTACCTGGCACAGACCATGCACAGTATAATTACTTGGTATCATTTGAACTTGGTGTTTACCATGGGGACCTGCCACTAGTGACTCAAGTCTGAATTTTCTCTGTTGGGGATTATTGCAAATTCTCAAAAGGCTGAATCTGGTTGGCTCCTATCCAGGCAATAGGAGCTGGTGAAGGGCACCAGTGACCTCAGACTCGGCTACGAGTGAGGCAGATTTCCCAAAGTCAAGGTAAGGGGGATAAAAATGGCACATGGATTTCTTGGAAGGAGGGGAAGGGCTAGAGGAGCAATATGGCTCACAGATGCAGCCATCTTGAAGAGAGATAATTTCGTATGTACTGAGTGACCTTTTATAAGCTGAATTGTTTTCATTGTGAGAACTTTTGTATCTTGAAACTCTTATAGTATTTCATTTCTCTTCGCCACTATTCCATGTCTCAGATATGGGTATATTTTAAAAGTAGCACAAAGAATATTTTTGGATCACTATTTGCTCACTATTTGTCTTGCGAGGCAGTGTTGATATGGACTTGGAGTTGTAGAAATTAAAGCTACACTTAACTTACAAACCAGTGATCAGAGTTGGAGGAGGGAAGGGACAGCTTTGTTCCATCAAAGCTGAAGCCGGGCATCTGTAGAGAGGGTCAAGGAGGAAGGCAGCAATGACGTGTGGGTCCACACAGCGGATTAATTTTCTGGCTCTAGTTTCCCTCGTTTGTTGTGAGAATTGAATCTGATCATGTAAATACTTTATTTAACACAGTAATTCAACATGTAATAAGCGTACAATAAATGCATACTTTTTTTCCCTAAAAAGGTATGCATCTTTTTACTTGGCAACAGCAGTATCTTTCAGAGTTCCAAAGTTTTCCACAGCTCTCCTGCCTCCTCCACCAAACATCAGCCCATCCGGGTGAGACCCAGGTCACACTCCCACTTCTGGTCACAGAGTCTCCTAAAGAGAAACATTAGCATATTTGCAATGAAAATAAGTTTTAATCCCTCTGGTAATACTGCGGCATAGAAACTTGCATGGAGACTGATTTTTTGACAGAGAAAGGTTATTACTGGCACATGAAACCCGAGATTAACATGAATAGATGGAGATTTTGCACGCTGCTTCTAGAAAATTGCCAAACCCTATTGTATATTAGTTAACCCACTAAAACAGTGCCAACGTGAGTGGGGGTTATTTTTAAATGTTATGAAAATATATTCTTACAAAATAATTCGTAAAGTCCTTTTTTCTAGTTTTTGTTTGCCATCTTAACATAGTTAGCAATAAATCATGAGTTTAGAAAGATGAAAATTACTTGATTTGAGGATATCGTAATTAAGTTAAAGAGACTGGAAATATTTGACATAGTTTTCAACATTGGTCTGAGAAATGGATGAGAAACTGGGCCAAAGATTCTTGACTTACTCATAGTCTAAGGATCTACCAGAAAGAGAATGAAAAGACATGAAGAACAAAAAAGATTAGATAATTTGAATTAAAAGTAAGAAAAGTGGGGAGAGGGATTAGAGGACTCAAACAAAACTTCTCAATACCTACCCCCCTTTGTTTTATTCTAGCGTGTGATAAGTGAATATAAAATAGACTCTCATATCCCAAGTTCTTCTTTTGTAACCTGAAACTTTAGTATTTTAAAGAAGATTTTCATTTCAAGCATTCAGTAACAGTTGAAAGCGTGGCTGAATATTGGTATTCAACCAATATTTAGGAAGGACAGGTAATTGGTAGTCATTGATTTAGAGAACTTAAAATATAGATCCATTAAAAATAACAACCACAAAATTATTCTTATAAATTCAAATTATACTCAAAGCACAGGTGTAATAACCAAAGAGAAAATAAAATAAAACTCAGATTCTTGTGCTTCTTATGAAAGCTCTTAGATTCTTCAGTGATGTCTTAGGAAAAACACAGTGCTTGCAGATTGCCATACATAGTTTTAAAATCTGTGCTAAGGGGCTTTAATTCCTATCCTTATTTATGAATATAAAGTGTTGGTGTCATTTTTTTTAAACTCGTGTAACTTACCTTTCCGTTCCCCCTTTTGCCATAGGCCATATGTTCCTGGTTAAATAAGGATGAATTAAGATAATATGTCAAGCCTCTCGACTGTATTTGAAATATGTGTTTTATCAACTCTGCTATTTAAGTGGCTAAGCCACATTCTGAAATGTGAGGTTATAGAATTCCAACTGCATCTTTTAAAGTTGCGTCTATGCTTAGGGAATGTATTTGCATAGGACATTTTACACTTTCATAGTGTTAAAAGTACTTTTCATAAATAATACTATAGAAAATTTGAAATCCTGTTTCGATAAATTATAAGATTTAATATAAATATTTGGAGGACATCTCTTCCCTGTCCTTTCTAACAATATGTATATGTACGGTTATTTAGTGTTATAATATTTGTGTATACACCATAAATTACACTATATTATATGCCTAGATAATAAGGAAAATAAGTAACAAGATGTTGAATAGTAATAAATGCCTTTATTGATTTGCTAAATCTACACTCAGTACATGTTATACTGCGTTAGACAACAGCATTTTTTTTTATTAAATCATAGCTATGTACATTAATGCAATCATGGGGTACAATGTGCTGGATTTACACACAATCTGAAATGCTTTCATCAAATTGGTCAACATAGCCTTCATGGCATTTTCAGTTATTGTGTTAAGACATTTATATTCTACACCTAGTAATTTTCACATGTACCCTTGTAAGATGCACCATAGATGTGGTCCCACCATCTTCCCTCCCTCCACCCATCCTCCCCACCCCTCTTCCTCTCCCCTTTCCCTTTCTTCTTGGGCTATAATTGGTTTCATAGTAAGACTGAGTACATTGGATACTTTTCCTTCCATTCTTGAGATACTTTGCTAAGAAGAATATATGTACCAGAATGTTTATTGTGGCCCATGTCATAATTGCTAAGTCATGGAAGAAGCCCAAGTGCCTATCAACCCATGAATGGACCAATAAATTGTGGTATATGTATACCATGGGATATTTTGCAGCCCTAAAGAAAGATGAAGACTTTACCTCTTACATGTTTACATGGATGGAGCTGGACAACAGCATTTTTAAAAAACCTATTATGTATTTCAGGGTCAAAATACACCATGAGTAAAAAATGAGTACCATTTACATAAAAGATTCTTTCATGTAATTTATATAAAATAATTGAAAAATAAGTGACCATAAATAATTACCCACTTAAGTACTATTTAGACCACCCCCAAAAATCAAATTTTAAAAGAAAATTAAATGTTGAAATCCAGAACCTGACGGCTTATTTCAACTTTACTGCTTTAATATTTGATGCAGAATAAATTCAGCAAGGTTGTTTATCAGATTTACAGCACAGGTAAAAAATGGAATATTTATCTACAAGGTAACAGTATATAAATTGGGGGGGGGGAAGGGCTTTGTAGTTAGGTGCTACAAAAAAAAAGTGTTAAAAGTCGCTAGCATTTTTTCTTTGACAACTTTTTCAATTCCATCCTAAGACACTGATGTACAAGATCAGAAGGAAAATGCTATTGGTAAAGTTTTCTGTTTAAAATTCCTCAGTTAGCAAATCCGTGGCAGTCAGCAACAGCAGCAAAATTAAGACAACTTGAAATAGTTGAATTTGAATAATTGAGTTTTAAAATTCAGAAAGGCAAAAATCAACTTTAGGATAATGAAGTGCTGTTAGAAGTAGATCTAGATTTCTGGACTTTTACGTCGGGTCCCCAGTCAAATACATTTCAAAGGAATTAAGGAAATAAATGTGCAAATTGAAACTTTAAGTACAAGGACATACTGGGAAATTTTATAGGATTTAGAATGGAGCACTCATTCAGCATCACAGCCACAGAATATTAATGCTTATTTCTGTTTCTCTCACTTATTTGAGTGATTCATTAGCTATTGATCTTTCCCTGAGTGACCAGTTGCAGAGGAAACACGGTAGTCCGGTTAGTTTAGGAGAGGTTTTCCAAGTTTACTGTTATCCTCCTATTTTTCCACCCATATGTTGCCTCTCCAGTTCATTTCACTTATTAATCTTCGTTTCTCTCAAAGTTACAAGTGTGGACATAGTTGAGACATCAATTAGTCCCACAGGCATATAGCAAAAGCAGCAGACTTCTGCCCCACTCACCCCTATTTTCTCTTATCTATTTCCTTGAATATTTTCTATGTTTTTCAGTAAAGTACTTGTAGTGCTGCCGTGTTACCCCGAAAATAAGACCTACCCAAAAAATAAGCCCTAGCAGGATTTCTATGCCTTTGTTAAATATAAGCCCTACCCCGATAATAAGACCTAGTGATGGGCGTGGCTATGCAGATACTCTGCATTTCCACTCAGAGCAGTAAGGAAGACTGGAATACCTTTTATCTGCCACAGCTCCTTTCTCCCGGAGCCGTTCGCACTGTGGGCTTATGGTAACCGTGGTTGTAGGCATCCTATTGCGCATGTGCCAACAGCTAGGGGAAAGGAGTTCACACTTCACTGCACCAGCCCCACCAACAAGGTTGGCTCCCCCCATCAGGTTCCAGAAGACGACTTAACTGTATTTGAATAAATGTAGATTGTTGTATTATACTTAATAAAAATAAGACACCCACTGAAAAGAAGCCCCAGTGTGTCTTCTTGAGAAAAAATAAATATAAGACAATGTCTTATTTTCAGGGAAACATGGTATTTCATTATTTATTAATTTAACCATTATCTGTTAACTTATGGTAATGATAGATGTGATTCCACTCACTATTTCTTCTTGTCCAATCTCCTAACATACTTGTATTATAATTTTTAGTTAGGAAACTTGTCCAGGAGAAAGATAAATATTTGGTATATTATCTTCAGACATGCAAATTCTCAAAACTTCATTCTTTCCTCACACTTAGTTGAGATGGATAACCCTATTTGAAAATTATTTTCCCTGAGGTAATTGAAGGAATTACTTCACTATTATCTTCTGGTTTTCGGAGTTGCTTTTAAGAAGGCTCACAGTGTTCTGAGTGGCGTCCTTCTGTTGGACCTTTTTCTCCTCTTAGAAGCACTGAGCCTTCTCTCTGTTCGTGGGGCTGGGAGCACACACATCATGCACCTTTTTTTTTTTTTTTACCATGCTGGGAAGTGTTTTCTGTTTAGAGTCTTCTGTTCTGAGACTGTTCTCAAATGATCCTCAGGTAGTGTTTCTAAAATTGGAATGAGGATAAGTTACAAAGTTAGGAATGTGTGTGTCTAAGCCAAACGGAGACATGCTGAGTGTTTGTTTCAGTAGGAACAAGTAGAAGAAGAGGGGTCAGACATGGAAGGTGTCGTACTTAGGAAGACAAGCATGCTTCTCAGTGAAGGGTCGGCTGAAGGTTCATCAGAGTAGGGTGAGAACTGGAGCACTTCCTGGATAGAATTATTTTTTTTCAAGGTTCCCCAAACCCCGCTGTGATCATAAAGCAAAGGAAAGATTGTTTTGTCCTTACTTGTGGCTCTGCCCTAAGTCTGAGAGCAGGAGACAGGCAGAATTATTTTAATGGCTAGTACCAATAGGTTGACCAGCCCATCATGAAATGTTATAGTTTATCAACAACTTGGCCTCTAAGCTATGTCAGCCTTGACTGGCTTACAAATGGCTAATAAAGATCCCAACTTGCCTTTATACTGGGAGAAGGGCATGTTTCCTCTGGGTAAGAACAGGAGAATGTGTGATTGAAGAAATAGGGGGGCGGTGCCTGTGGCTCAGTGGGTAGGGCCCCAGCCCCATATACTGAGGGTGGAGGGTTCAAACCTGGCCCTGGCCAAACTGAAACAACAACAACAACAAAAAAAGTAGCTGGGCACTGTGGCAGGTACCTGTAGTCCCAGCTACTCGGGAAGCTGAGGCAAAAGAATCACCTGAGCCCAAGAGCTAGAGGTTGCTGTGAGCTGTGACACCATAGCACTCTACCCAGGGTGAGAAAGTGAGACTCTGTCCCTAAAAAAGAGTGATCTCTTTTTTGAAATTATCTTTTATTTTTATTTATAAATATTAGTTGTCCATTTTTTGAGACTTTGGAAAAAAAATTAAAAAGAAGAAGTTAACTGATGACTCCATACTGAACCTCAGACTCAAAGCATTCTATAATAGACGTACTCTTACCTGATAATGTGAATGTTACCTTTTTGCATTATTATTATTATTGCTCAATTAAAAAAAAGAAGAAAAAGAAATATGGGAGGATGTCTTCAGGGACAATAGAATACAGTACTATGTCTCATTGGTAACTTTCTTTTTTTTTTTTTTTTTTTTATGTTCAGAAATCATGGGAGAGAGGCCCTATATGGTTGGACTAGAAATGGAATAGTTTTACTTTGTTACAAACTATATTCACATCCTCAAAAATGTTAGGCTGCCAAAGAATCCGATTCGCTTGCCAAAACTTCTACGGCAGTGCTTGCTTTCCAACTCAACAGCTCCATGTGGCTCCGGGCTCACTCTTATAAGAAAGGTATTCCACTCAGTATGGCGACACCGTGCGGTGTTCCACATGCCAGGAATATCTTACAAATATCATCGGGCTAGGGGAGCAGAGGGTTATCCAAGCACTGAAAGTACATTTTTAAAATGCCAAATATTATTTGATTATTATTATTTTCTTTCCCCAGCCTCACATCTCTGAATTTAGCTCAGGGCAAAATGTAGGTGTCTGTCAGCTTGTTCACGATGAATCCTGTGAAAGCGTGCTTTGTCATGGCTCCAACTGTGACTGTCTTGGAGGCAAAAATTGTGTCTCCTATACTTGTTGTGTCCATGACTAAGAGGAGGGGTGGAAGGGATTTGGGAGACATTAACCAGGAGGTGCTCACAGCATCCTGAGGATGAGCAAGGAAGGTAACGCTGAGTGCCCATTTTGCAGATGATGATACGGAGAGAGAGAATTTTGCTTCTGTTCAGTCACTTCCCCAGCATCGGGGAGTGAGGTAGCATAAAGCCAAGAATGGAATTGAGACCTCCTTAAAAGTTGAGTGGTGTACAAGGGCTAGTCTGTTGCGCCTGAGATTCAATTACAAAATTTGAAAGTCAAAGTGAATGAAGTACTGGTATTCGTAGGGATGGTTTGCTTCTATCTAATTCTGCCAAATAGCCTGTCCCTTATTTGTTCTCATGACCTTGCCCTTCTTACCTCCTAATAAACATGTAAAAATAAAACTATGTGTTAAAATACTTTGTTAATTGTACAGCAACACATAAAGACAAATATGTATCCTGATATTCTTTACAAATGAGTGTACATGGCTTTTTGCTTCAATTACGTTGGTGAAAATTTAAATAGAAATAATAAAAAGGTATTGATGAGCTCACAAAAGCCTACTCTTTGGACTCTGGTTTAGGAAGGCTTTTTCATCTAAAAGTGGAGCCCACCTAGGGTGGTGAAGATTTTTAAGACCAGTAGGAAGTGTGGAGAACTTGGTTATCTAGGACAGATCTACGCATCTTTCTGAAAAGTACATCTAAAAATAAATCTCTGGCATTAGAAATGCAATCAGCTCCCTGAGAAAGAGCTTCAGTATTGATGCAGCATAGCAGAAATTATGTGGCATTGACCTCAGAGCACCCTCTTCTGAACGAAAGACTTAGAAAACAGTTTTGAACAGTGAAGGCTCCATCTAGCCTGCGTAATCTAGCTTATGTGTGTAATGAATCGTAGAGTGTCTAGCATCTCCACGCTATGTGTAATGTCAACACTAGGAGCATCCTAGGTCTGTATCCTGCAAGGAAAGACAGGGACGATGATCATTTAGTTAGCAGTAAGCTGAAAGGTTGCAGTGCACGGCGGTAAGTGTTCAGTGAGTGGTTAATATAGATGAGGATGGGATCGTTGCTATTAGAGCTGCAAAGTTTAAGGCAGAGCCTTGTACTCAAAACACTACCAACTTCAACTTAGACATGAGGATGTCCAATTTATTTCCCCTGGGAAGATATCTTCCCCCAGCTTCTCCAGGCTTCTCCAACTTCTCTTCTCATTCTTTGAATCTCTGACTCAACTTCTTCTGCTCACCTCCAGTTTCATAGAGTACCATGTTTCCCTGAAAATCAGACACTGTCTTATATTTATTTTTTCTCAAGAAGCCACACTAGGGCTTATTTTCAGGGGATGTCTTGTTTTTATTAAGTATAATACAACAATCTACATTTATTCAAATACAGTAAAGTCATCTTCTTCTGGAACCTGACAGGGGGAGCTGACCTTGTTGGTGGGGCTGGTGCTAGTGATGCGTGAACTCCTTTCCCCTAGCCGTTTGCACGTGTGCAATAGGATGCTTCCAACCATGGTTACTACAGGTGCACCCATGCACGTGCTAATGGCTGAGAGAAAGGAGCTATGGCAGATAAAAGGTATTCCAGTCTTCCTTACTGCTCCACGAGGAAATGCATCACTAGGTCTTATTATCAGGGTAGGTAGGGCTTATATTTCACAAATGCATTGAAATCCTGCTAGGGCTTATTTTGGGGGTAGGTCTTATTTTCGGGGAAACACGGTAGATTCACCAGACTAGATCCCCTTCCTCTTTCTGTATCTTAGATTTCTCCACATACACCTGCCTTCGCTTTTTTGACCAGTCTAGGGGAGCATCTCCTCTCCTAAGATAGCACTTGGGGATCCTTTTCCCTCCTGATTTCAACCTCTCCCTTACAGCCATCAATACATTTGTTTTGTCATTGGTATAAAATAACCACTTAAAACAATAAGGAAAACAAACCCAAAGTTGTTCCTTACCTTACCTGTTCTTACTCTCTCTCCTCTGTGTCTTCCTTCCCCTTAGTCTGGACTTACGTCCCCTTTTGACACTACTGTTATTAAGTTGTACCCCCTTTTGTGTTTTCACAGCCAGTCTTCCAATTAGTCTGTCCTTTGAAAGAAGCAGATGTTTTGGTTTGTTGATTATCTGTCCTTGTGTTATTTGGTTTATCTGTTGGCTTTCCCTGTCTGCTCTTTAGTAATCTCTTTTTTCTAACCTATCTATTCACTTTCTGACATTGTCAGCTATATGAATAATTCACTTAATTTGCCTTTCTTAAAAATCATATGTTTCCACCTATAACTTTGTATTTACTGCTATTTTGACTACATGCAAGTAGTTTTAAATTATAAAATTTCTTTTCTTGCTATTTAATTATAACTTCTTTGTTATTTCCTCTTTAAGCACTGAGTTATATGGATATTCGTTGTGTTTGCCGCAGCTATGTGGGTGTCATCTGTTTGTAATTAATTACCAATTGATTTCCAATTAATTGTACTGCAGTCAAAAACCTTAATCTGTATAATACCAACTCTTCACAATTCACTGAGACTTTCTTTTTGATAATGTTTGGAGTTTGTTTGGTAAATATTAATATTTCTTTGAAGAGATTCATATTTTTTGTGTGCATGATCCTATGACTCATCAGTTTTCAGGTGTACATTTTCTCATGCTGCAACATCTCTGAACTGGGATGTGTCTGGCGGTTGACAGCATCTTATGACTGATAAGGCCCCAATCATTCAACTAAGGGCACTGTCAGCCTGGAACCACTTTCATTAAATTATCTACCTTAGCTAGAGAGGTTGTTTTGTTTTGCTTTTTATTGGGTCTGGTAGCATGAATTCAAATGGAAAACCTGCATGGTTTTCTGGGTGGCTTAGAGTTGCAAAATAACTTTTTCTTTTCTTTTCTTTTTTTTTTTTTTTTGAGCTTGTTTTTTTTCTCAATTGAGATTTTTTAAATTAAATCATAGCTGCGCACATTAATGCAATCATGGAGTACAGTGTGGTGTTTTCATATACAATTTGAAATATTCTCATCAAACTGATTTAACATAACCTTCATGTACACCATGGAATATTATGCAGCCCTAAAGAAAGATGGAGACTTTACCTCCTTCATGTTTACATGGATGGAGCTGGAACTTGTTCTTTTCTTGGTCTCATCTGTCCACTCAGTGTTTCAGAGTTGAGAAAAGTACATTTCCTCCCTGTCTCTTTCAGCATAGGGAACTCTTTTTCATTTGGTTTTATGTGAGTCCTATAGATACAAGTTTATGATACGGGTGTGTTTAAGAAGGAACTCTTCTATCAAGACTTCTTTTAGTCATGTATAATGTTTTTTGTTATCGCTGGGGGTTTATTGAGGGTACAAGATGTGTCACATCTAAGAAGTCTAAAAAGGACTTCTTTTAGTCATGTATAATATAATGTTTTTTGTTATTGTTGGGGATTTCTTGAGGATACAAGATGTGTCACACCCTGAGACCCCACCCCCTCCCTCCTTCCCTCTCTCTGCTCTTCTTTTCCCCCATACCCCTCCCTCTTTCTCTACTAGTTTTATTTTTTAAATTGTGGCATGCTAAGTTAGTGAAATACAGCATATTTTTAAAATTTTATTGATTAGAAATTTCAAATCTACATCATTACTAATTTGTAGAAGTCTTCATTATAATCTCCCACTATAATTGTGGCATTTTCAGTTTTTTAAATCTGTGGAAATTTAAGGCTGTGTACTTTAAAACCATATGGGTTTTTTTTTTATCATCTTGATGGAATTTTCTTTTTTAATAATTATACAGTGTCCCTCTTGATTGCTAATGAGGCTCTCTGCTTTAAAATTCTTGATTGATTGACATTTTTTCATCAGCTTTTAAAAAATTTTCCCATCTATTTATTTTTGTTTAAGCTATTTTGGTTTAGATTTTTTTTATAAAGCACTCTTGTCTGAATTTTTATTTTAGTATCTATTCTGCTAGATTTTCCTTAGTAGTTATGATTGTTGAAATGTTTTGATTTATTTCCACAAACTTAGTATATGCCAAAGTATTTTTTTTTCTTCTTCTTTCCTGACTCCTAGTGTATGAGGAAGTTTTCATTATTCTTCCCTTTTTGACCTTTGCTGGGCTAGATTTTGTAGATTTTTATTTGTAATATGTTAGCAGATACTCTTAAGTTTTCTTTCTTTCTTTCTTTCTTTTTTGAAATAGAGTCTCACTATGTCACCCTCGGTAGCTTGGTAGAGTGCCATGGTGTCATGGCTCACAGCAACCTCAAACTCTTTGGGCTTAAGCAATTCTCTTGCCTCAGCCTCCCAAGTAGCTGGGGACTACAGGTGCCTATCACACACCCACCTATTTTTTGGTTAGAGTTGTCATTGTTGTTTAGCAGGCCTGGGCTTGCCTCGAACTGGCTAGACTTGGTGTATGGCTGGTGTCCTACTCACTGAGCTACAGGTGCCAAGCTTCTCTTCAGTTTTCTAAGAAAGAAAACTTAAAATTTCTTATTTCTTCTCCCAGGCAATATAAGAAATATGTTGCCATAATTTCCTTGTTATCTCAAGCTTTAGTCACTGTTACTGGCCTCAAAGTAGGAGTTTCTCTAGATTCTTGGTTACGGTCAGGAGAAAAGAATTTCAGGATGTGCCATGTAAGCCATGCAAGCAACAGCTCTTTATTGGAAGTGGAAGTACATTTCAGGTGTGGGTGAGGAGCAGACGGGATGAAAGGTGAGCAGATGCACAGGAGAAAGTAGTTTTTGGTCTCTCGAAGTCATATTCATTGAGGGGAAGAATACGCAAAGCTGAGGGGTGCGCTTTTACTAAGAGCTTGGATCATAATTCCTAGATTTGAGTTCTGTCCCAATTCAGACATCTTGGGTTCTTCATAGTTTACATGGTTGTTTTTGAACTATCATGTTGATTTCATAGGCAGACAAATTTTAAAATCATAATGTAAATGATGTTATAATTAACCAAAGTTTATGTAAGGTGGCAGAGACAGCTGACAAGCCAGCTGAAGCTGACTCTTGCCTGCAGTTATCAACCCTCTAGTTAGCTTCTAATTGAGAGTTGTTTTCTTTAACCCCTGTGCCCATTCTGCAAACCTCTAACATCTGGTCTCAGCCTTATCTCCTCATCTCCTACGCTAACAGTCACCAGTTTGAGGGCATACAAATCAATGACTATTTAACAATTCAAGTTTTATTAAATACTTAATGAATTTCTCTTATTTAGACTTTTCTTCTTGATTAACTTTTCTTCTTGCTGGTAAACATGCTTTAGTAACTTTTTCACTGAGGATTTTCTATTTAGATTTACTTAATTGGGCCAGGAGTTATATAGAATGGTTCTTTAAGTTTCCAAACTTAAGGGATTATCAATGTTATCTCTTTTTTTTCTTCATTATACAAAAATTATGTAAAAGAAGATTATCTGTATGACAGTAATTTTTTGCATTTTTTTTAGAGAGGAGGGTGAGGAGTGAACTTGTCCCAGAACTCCATCTCACTGCTTATTTTCTAAGACTATTTGTTGTCCAATTGCTAGTTCATGTTTCTTAAGAAGCAAGTGCCAAGACTGAATTTATTAACAAGGAAAATCAGAAAGAAGCCAGAGGAAGCTGGGACAGCTATTAGACCTGATATCTGAAAGGTGCATCTTCATGGCTGCCATAGAAGTTATACATTTTATTTCCTTTATTTTTAATAGAAGAGCTACCTTTAAGTTAACAATACTCATTTTTCAATATCTTTGCCCCTTTTCCAGAAAAGGTAACACGTTCAAATTATTAAACTTTTATTACCACTATTCAACAAGTTGGTGGCCAGTATTTCAATTTTTCCTCTGTTCTTTTTATTTTTGTGAAAGATGAAAAATCTAATGTCTATGTTTAGGCTCTTTTTTTTTTTTTTTTTTTAAATGGAGATCCCAACTTGCCAATGCCATTAACTGAAAAGAGCTGCCTCCCTTGAGTTGTCTTTGATTCTTTGGTCAGTGCGATATGTCGTGATTACTATAGCTTCATAGTAACTTTCAAACCCAAGTGATATCCGTCCTCCAACATTGTTCTTCTTCAGTATGGTATTGGCTATTCTAGGTCTTTTGCTTTTCCACATATGCTTTAGAATCAATTTTCAATATCTACAAAATAACTTGGTAGGAATTACATTGGAATTGCATTAAATCAAAGGATTAAGTTGGGAAAAACTGACACCTTGGCAATATTGAGTTTTCCTATCCATGAACATGGAATATCACTACATTTGTTGAGCTCTTCTTTGATTTCCTTCATCAGAGTTTTACAGTTTTCCTCATATAAATCTTACACATATTGTGTTAGATTTATAAGTTAGCATTTTATTTTTTGATACTATTGTAAATTATATAATTTTTAAATTTTCAATTTTAATCAGACATATCTGGTATATAGGAAAGCAATCAAGTTATATGTATTGAATTGCATCCTGCAACCTTACTATATTTGGTTATTAGTTTGAGCTATTTTATAAATTCTTTGGCATTTTCTATGTAGATATATTAACCTACAAATAAAGATAGTTTTATTTCTTCCTTTCCAATCTGTACACCTTTTATTTCCTTTTTTGTCTTACTGCAGTATCTCTAAGACAAAAACATGTGTTGACCATAGTCATTGTCTGATTCTAATTTTAAGAAATTTTCTTAGTTCCTTGATCTTTGGAATCATCACGGATCTCAACTTGCCTTGTCCCTTAACACCAGTAAGTGCCTAGACATGTGTTGCTTGGATTTTTAGCCTGCTTTTCCCTCTTGTACCTGAGCTGATACTTATTCTTGTTTTCAGTTACCTCTTTTTTTTTTTCCTGAAAGTATTTGGCTACTTGAGTTCACAATTACCCTGAAGGTATAAATACTACAGTTCTTCAGTTTAAGAGAAAAGAAATACCAGTTTATCTTCTTACCATTTTTATCTTCTCCTCCAATTTTCCATTGCCTGGAGCATAATGTTTGGGATAAGAGTATTCTTTGTGCTTTTTAGAAGACGTGGAAGATCCCTAAACAGCCTTGTAATAATAAGTGAAGGGGGATTTATTCTTTCTTATCGGAGTAGTGAAATCTGTTACACTTTATGTAAGTTCCTATGGGAGGTAGAAAAAGGAGCTGGAAATGAAAATGATGATTTAGAATTCAAAAAAATTACAGTTACTTGTGGAAGGCTTTAACTGAAAATAGAGCTTCCTCATGAGATTTTAGTTTGTTCTGAAGAATAATATTACAAAATCCAACATTGCACAATAAAAAGAGCAAAAGCACGAGAAGATTTATGGTGATGATCCTTGGCAGTTCGTTTAAACTGGTATGCTGCCTTGGCCTGGTAGTTAATACCCAGATACTTTATGTTCTTGGTTCTGCCTGTATGAACTAAATTGAGTTGTACACGTGCAATTCTCATTTTATGTATAAACTGTCATTTAGTACCTGGCCTTTTTGCTGTACTTCCAAAGGGCAAGAAAGTGAGAGGAAAAGTCCCAGAAAAACCAAAGAGAAAGGCCGACCCCCAGGTCTACTTAGACTGGGCCAGGACTGAATTACTGACCTGCCAAAAGGCCAGTCCAATAATAGATGTGTATATAAGAAACGACCTCATCAGATCCTCCATGACTCCCCCGCAATACAAATGCGACAGTGTCTCAAAATAGCCTAAAGTGCCATGTTGGCAGTTGAGCCAGAGAGGGAGGACTTTGGTCCTAAGGCTCCTTGGCATTAGCTTTAGAGGGAGTAAGTTAATAAATGACCTGTTCCTGTCTGCACAGAACTTGGAGGCCCAAAAGAACATGGGAACAACAACTCCGATCTGAATTGTAATCTTAGCTTTACTGACAACTACAGCTTGTTTGTGGTAGGAGGAAGGGGAGGTTGCATTAAATGGATTTACTACTTTTGACAAGCTTCATTGCTTAGCCGTTGACTGTGATTTGTATGTTAACCAGGTCTCAGGGAGCTCAGTGTGTGTGCATACGTATGTACATGAACTATTGGTCATGAAATATGAAATAAAAAAATGTGAAGTGGAGCCAAGCTAAAAGATATAATTTCTTATTGTCCATCTTTTATGTGATTCCAGAGGAAATTTTGTCCCTACACAAGTGAAAGCATATTTTTTCCCTACACAAGTGAAATACGAAGTCCTCTTGGCATGAACTACTGCAAAATTGCTTCTGAGCCAAATGGGATAAAGTGTATAAACAAGTAGGTAAAGGTGGTGGCCCCAGGTTGGCCTTAGCTTGCTGTCCCCAATTGACAGCAGTCTTAGTTTATGTAAATGTCCTGCATTATGTAAACACCCTATGTAAATGCCCTCATAATTATGTGAGATGTCAGGGTATGGGAATGAGAAAAAGAAATTGCTCTCTTTAACTTCTCTATATGAGAAAGTTTTTCCCAGTCTTATCACACTCTAAATACACCAGGAGGGGCAGAGAAGACCCCTGCTGGCTGTGACAGTAAGAACAGACCTGTCACTGGTAGCTCTTACTCTGTCCTTGGCAATCCAGTGAAGCCCCCTGAATACTTGGTCTCATTTAATCCCCTCAAGGATCTGATTCTTGATCCCATTTAATCCCCACAAGGATCTGATTAGTCAGGAAATACTGCCATTCTCCTTTTGCAAGTGAGAAAGCCAATCTTATTTGTTAGGTCAACAGAGGTCCACTCTGGGTGGAGTTACAGCTAAATCTTGGTCATTCACATCCAAAGCCAAGGCTTTGTAAACTCAGTCTATAAAAGACAGGGTCTAGCAGATTACTTCCACTAAACAGTTCCTAGTAATCATAATTTTTTCTCCTTAAGTGTCTAGGCCACTTAGCAGAAAATCAAGAAAACATTTACCAAGCAACTTTGTGTACCAGGTAGTGCTTGGGTACTGGGGATAAAGTAGTGAACACAAAAAGTAGAAATTCCTTATAGAGATTAAATTCTAGTGGCTGTGGCGTGGGGTGGGGGGAGTAGCTGACAGTTAACCAGTTTACAGAAAGGCTCACATTTCTGAAAGCGGTGAGTCCTGTGGAAAAAAATAAGGCGTATTCAGGGGGTTGCAATTTTACTCTGGCTTTTCCAAAGGATCTTATTGAGCAAAGATCCAAATGAAGTGAATGCATCAAGAGCATTTCAGGCAAAGAAAGAACAAATATGGCATCACATGAGGCTCTGAGAGGCCAGGCTGCCGGGAGCAAGAAACCAGTAGGTAAAAGATGTAATATTACTGTGGGAGCAATACTGGAGTGAGAAGTCTCTCTGGCATCAGCTAATAAAAAGTAAAGTAAAACCACTGATGATTCTGCAGATCAGCTCATCTTTATAATGCTCATCCCTGATCCCCTAATTGCTTTTGTGGCTATGTTCTTTTCTTTTCTTTTTTCTTTTCTTTTCTCCTTTCCTTTTCTTTCCTTTCCCTTTTCTTTTTTTTTTTTTTTTTTTTTTTTCTTTTCTTTTCTTTTTCTGTAATCAGAATCATTTCTGCAGCTTTACGTGAAAAAGCGACCTCTTAGGTTGTTTTGGATCTGCTTCAGATTGTTGTGGAATGAACATTAGGAGACGCTCTCATTTTTTTACGCATTATCATGACAGGGCTTACCCTTCTTGGAGCAAATGTTTGGTGGCAGGAGAGTGTGGAGAGGGTAGTCCAGATCTGAGAGCCCCAGGGAATGCCTGTCAGACTGTGAACGTGAGGCTGAAGATGCAGCTTGCTCTCTCTTCTTGACCTTGCCTCTTGGATTTGTTAACCCTGGAGAAATGTTTTCCAAGAAAGTCATTGAATTGAGATGGCATTTTTCTTTGTCTTTGCTCTGCCGTGCATAGTGCCTGGCAAATGGTGACTACCTGCTCCCTGATGAATTGGGGGAAAGCAGCAATACCCTCTCCTAGGACTGCAAAAAAGTACCACCAAAATGGTCAGGGTTCAGTTCCAGGTTTTCAGGAATACTCAACGTGGAGTAAATTCTGCGCATAGATGGGAAATAACTGATGCTAATAACTGGCAGGATTCTATTTAAATAGTATTTCATTTGCGGAGAACATGCTTCTCCGTGGAGATCATAACTTGTGGTAAGAAAGTACTATTTTAGGATCGTTACTAGCACTTCCTTCCCTTGTAATAAAAACCAAGTTTTGAATCATTCTTTATGGATGTGCACAGTTCCCAGACATCACTGCCTTAAAAACAGATGAGAAGCTTAAAAGGTTTTGGTGTGATCCCTCTTCAAACAAAGGAACCAAAGATGTCTATTTTTATTATCTGTGGAATGTAACTCATCGACAAAAAGAGTATCCAGTAAAGGTCTTTAAGGCAATAAGCTGCCCTCCTAGAACTGTATCAAGAATGCTACTTTAAATGACACATAGAGCCATTATTTCCTTGTACTACCATTGCATGTGTGCGCATTTCTGATTTTATTTTGTTAGTTTGTTAGATCAGGGCATAAAGATATTCAGACCATTATAATTAGACGGTATCGTGTAAGTGTTTATAACAGAAGAAACTAGATTATACGCCCTGTAGTTTCTCCAGGGTATGGGTTTTCCTGATTCAGTCTTAGTGGGGTCGTTTATGATCCTCTGTCCTGTATTTCTTCCATATTGGTAGTTAGCTCTCGATACTTTCCAGATTGAGTATCTTGGCAAAAATTATCAAATAGGTAGTATGGCGTATTCTACCAAGATGGTTTAGTTGTCCATTTTTGTGATATTGCCAGAATCAGTGTCTACATACATTAATCCATTATGGTTTATAAAATGGTAACCTTTCTGTCATTTTGTTCTGTTAGGAAGTGAATTTTTTTTTTTTTTTTTGCAGTTTTTGTCCAGGGCCCTGTTTGAACCTACCACCTCCGATATATGGGGCCCTACTCCTTTGAGCCACAGGCACCACTTTACTTTTTTTTTAAAAAAAGGAAAACATTCCTCACAGGAAACATAGGATTCTTTCCTTTAATTTACCAGTTTTAAAAATGATGACTTGACCCAGGCTTTGTGGTGGGCGACTATTTAGGAGGCTGAGGCAAGAGAATCGCTTAAGCCCAAGAGTTTGAGGTTGCTGTGAGCTCAAGTGACATCACAGCACTCTACTAAGGGTGACACAGTGAGACTCTGTCTCAAAAAAATAAAAAATAAAAATAAGTAAATATTTAAATATTATGAGTTGTATCTCCAGCATCCTCCAACAGTGAAGAATCCTATTTTTTTTTCCCTAAAGCATTGGAATCAGCTCATGGAATTAGATATATCTGATGGTTTCCATCCTTTGCAGTTATTGTTGTTACCGATGCACAGAATGTTCCACTTTTAAGTTTACTTTGAGTTCTTTTGACATGACCTCCCTTGCTTATCTTCTTGGTAAGACACTCCACGCTCATTTTTGTACATTTTCTTTCCCCGTGCCTGAATTGACTGTTTTCTCCAAGCAGCTCTGGGTCTATTACTCGAAATGATCTTTAGAGATCCCAATCTAGATTATTATATCGGTTTTGTAATTGGATTACTATTGAGACTAGACTTTTTGGTGGGCAGAGCTAGAATTAAAATATATTGTTACTTCATACTAGCATTGGCAGATTTTCTCTCTGCCAAGTCATTGATCTCAGAGGTTCGGAGAATGAAGCCACCGGCCATGCGGATAAGCGACAGGATAGAGTTTATTGGCAGAGAAAGGACTAGAGAAGGAAAGGGCAGCAGCTGAACCTCTGGTGGCAGCAGAGAGGGGACCCACGTGGGAAGGCCCCTGTGTCTTCAGTCTGGGGGTTAAATGCTGCTTTTCCTACGGGGGAAGGGGGAAGTAGGTCACAATTGGCCAGAGGTCTGTGGGCAAAAATAATCCTAAAATTACCTCTGGGATGTGGTCCTGGCAGTTCTTGCCTCAGGCATTAGAGTTGTGGAGCTTCCCAGAACCCTGTGGGGCTGCTTTTCTCATGTCCTAGCTTGAATGTGGCCTGGAAAGGGCCTATTTGTGCCTCAAGATAAGACCTGTGATGATGACTGTGAAGGAAGAGGGTCCAGCTGTCACTGTCAGGCAATGTGCAGAGATGGGGAGGCAAGGGCGATTCTGGAGAACAGGGAGAGCAGCCTCTCCAAGACTCTTCTGTTCCTCCATTTCCAAAATCACAGTTTTAGACATAAAGATTCAAAACAAAGACCGCATTAACTCTCATTTATATAATAATCAGTATGACTCAGTGACCTGTTACAACATTTCCAATTCAAAAGTCACTTTCCTAAATCAATCTTCCTAAACTATTCAAGATGGCCATCTTTAGGGTGGGAGCTAAATGTGTAGAACAAGAAGGATGGGAGACCCAGGCTGAAGGTCACATAGGACTGACCAGCCAGACCAGCTGTGTCATGTCAGCACTAGCCTGACTGACTTCATCTGATTCTCTCTACACGTGCTCTCAATGGGACTGATTTCTGACCCCACCCAGGCCTAGAAACATGAGGTCACTGTCCAGCCCTGAACGGGGGAACCCTGTAGCACTAGTACTCACGATTCAAGTCCAGGGCAGAGTTCTTACTGTAAGATCCCACCTTCTGGGTCCTTTCCCTTGCTTAGTGTCCTGATTGGCTCATCTTTCTGTCAGCATCTCTTCTGCCATTTAATATTTATTTTTTCGGAGCTCATTCTCCAATAGATTTCTTGATAATTAGTTATAAGAATAATATTCCTATCTAACTCCAGTAAGATTAGCCCACATCACAAAATCCCAAAACTACAGATGCTGGCATGGATGCAGAGAGAAGGGAATGCTTCTACACTGCTGGTGGGAATGCAAGCTAATACGGCCTTTTTGGAAAGAAGTTTGGAGAACACTCAAGGAACTAAAAGTAGAGCTACCCTTCAATCCTGTAATTCCTCTACTAGCATATACCCAGATGATCAAAAATTATTTTATAAGAAATACATTTGCACCAGAATGTTTACTGCAGCCCAATTCATAATAGCCAAGACATGGAAACAGCCCAAGTGACCACTGACCCATGAATGGATTAACAATTGTGGTATATGTACACCATGGAATACTATGCAGCCATAAAAAAGATGGAGACTTCACGTCTTTTCTGTTTACCTGGATGGAGCTGGGACATATGCTTCTTCATAAAGTATCCCAAGAATGGAAAAAAAAAGTATCCAATGTACTTAATATCACATGAAATTAATATATAATCACCTATACACTCATACAAATGGCAAAACATAACTATAGTCCAGAAAGTAGAAGGGAAGAGGAGAGAGAGGGGAGGAGAGGAGAGATAGGGGAGGAGGGAGGGTATTTGGAGGACCTCACCTAATGTACATTGGTACATTTCAAAACTATTAAGAAATGAGTATAATTATGATGGATGTGTTACTTAGTTCAATGTAAACATTTCATATTGTATATTGAAGCAGTTCCCTGAACCCCATAAATGCATGAAAGTTATGATTTAATAAAAAATAATAAAATAATAACAATATTCCTTGAGTTACTTCATACTGAAAACAGTTCCTGTGTCCTTTATATTTGTAAGTCTGTCCAGTTGGATATTAAGTACTTGGCTCACACTTTCTGTCTCTAGTTTCTTAAATATGTCAGCTATGGTCCTCTGACATAGAGTGTTCAGGTCTAAATGATTCATGATAGCAATTCTCTTTTCTGTAAGGAACTTGCATGATAACTAAAAGATTATTTTCTTTTTCTTTATTTTTTTTTAAATACAGTAGTTTTTACTAGAATAATTCTCAGCATTGGTTATTGGTCTGCCTGTTCAGTATGCAGTTTCACAGTTATCTTTCATTTCAGAAAAAAACTGAGCCCTGTTTTTTAATTTGTTTTTAACTGACAAGTAAAAATGGTATGTATTTTCCATGTATGACATTTTTTGAAATATGTATACCTTGTAGAATGAGTAAATTGAGCTAATTAACACACACATTATTATCTCATCTGCTTATCTTTTTTGTGATAAGAAGGCTTAAAATCCACTTTCACAAAGTTACAAGAATATAATGCATTGATATTAACTATGTAATCTCCACGTTGTACAATAGGTCTCTTGAAGTTATTTCTATCTAACTGAAATATTAAATCATATATTTTAATAACATGCATTCAGTTCCCATTGCTTTGTTTTCTGTGGGAGTTTTTACCCATGTAGGTATTTCTCATCTTCTATATTTGTAACTTTCAAGTTACAAGTTAATTCTCAAATCTCTTTTTCTTTTTAAAATTTTTGTCAGTTTATTCTTAGTTTCATTCTGACAGCATGGGTTGTCTTGAACTCTTGTAGTTCAAGTTTTAGGTGTAAAATTATCATTTAAAATTTCAAATTCTCAGCCAGCTGTGGCTCACACCTGCAGTCCTAGCACTCTGGGAGGCTGAGATGGGTCTATTGCCATATCCCCATTGTATATATAGATCCCAGTGTATCCATTTCCCACTGATGGACATTGTGTTTTGCACTTTGTGGTTATTCTTAACATTAAACAGAGCTTCTGTGAATGTACTTGTACAAGTCCTTTTGTGCACACATCTTTATTTTTCTTGGAGTTAATATTTAGGGATAGATTTTCTGAGTCATAGGATACATACATAAGAATTATCAGACATTTCTCCAAAGTGGTTTACTGTTTTACACTTTTTTTTTATTGAATGGTAACTATGTACATTAATACACTTCTGGGGTACAGTGTGGGATTTTCACACACAATCTGAAACACTTCCATCAAATTGGTTAACATAGCCTTCATGTCATTTTCTTAGTTATTATTTTAAAACGTTCACATTCTACTCTTAGAAAGATTCACTTGTACCCTTGTAAGATAAACCTCAGAAGTGATCCCTCCAATCCCCCTCCCTCCATCCATTCCCCCTTCCCTCTCCCTCCCCCCTCCCCATATTCTTAGGCTATTATTAGGTTATAGCTTTCATATAAAAGGTATGAATTAGTTTCATAATAGGGGTGTATACATTGGATACTTTTTCTTCCATTCCTGTGATACTTTGCTAAGAAGAACATTTTCCAGCTCCATCCATGTGAACATGAAGGACGTAAAGTCTCCATCTTTCTTTATGGCTGCATAGTATTCCATGGTGTACATATACCACAGTTTGTTGATCCATTCGTGGATCGATGGGCACTTGGACTTCTTCCATAACCTGGAAATTATGAATTGGGCTGCAATAAACATTTTGATACAAATATCTTTGTTGTAATGCGATTTTTGGTCGTCTGGGAATATACCTAATAAAGGAATTGCAGGGTCTAATGGCAGGTCTACTTTTAGTTCTCTAAGCGTTCTCCAGATGTCTTTCCAAAAGGAATGTATTAGTTTACATTCCCACCAGCAGTGTAGGAGTGTTCCCTTTTCTCCACATCCACGCCAGCATCTCCAGTTTTGGGATTTTGTGATATAGGCTAACTGTTTTACACTCTTAAAAGCACTGATAAGAACTTCAATTCTATGTTTCTCCATGTTATTACACATCAGTCTTTTTTATTTAAGCCAGCACTTATGCCTGTGGAATAGCATCTTATTGTGGTCTAAATTTATATTTCCTTGATGAATAATGAAAACATCTTTATGGGTTTACTATCTGTTCAAATATTTTTCTGAGGTTTCCAGAAAGAATCTTATATATTCTGAGTGTGTCCTTTGTCAGATTACACATTGAGAATATTTTCTCGTGGTTTGCCTTTTCATTTCCTTAATGGTTTGTGTTAGTGAAAAGAATTTTTATCTGGCTAAACTTGAAGTCATCAATTTTTTTTCATTTTGTGGTTAGTGTTTTTTGTACCTTAAGCCCAGTAATTAAAATCCGGTCTGGGCAAAATAGACCCCCATCTCTAAAAATAAAATTTTTTTTTAAGCATTTAGGATGATTTTTAAAAGCTTTTAGGATTCTCTAAATCCCATAGGTCAGAGAATAGAGGATCCTGGAACATGAGGTTGGAGATAAGAGTAGAGAACGTTTGCCCAGGCTGGTGTCAAACTCCCAACCTTAAGCCGTCCTCCTACCTCAGCCTCCCAAATAGCTGGGACTACAGGCGTGAGATACAACCCCAGCTTCCTTATTTGTATCTTTCTTATTAACATAGATATTTTAAAGCTTCGTATTTCTAAGAACTGTGTTATCAGCAGTCCACACATTTTGATATTTTCTGTCTTCATTTTTATTCAGTTTGAAATTTTTTTTAGGATTTTTTTTTTTGACCCGTGGGTTATTATCATAGATTTATTTAATTTCCAAATTGGAAAGTTCCTATATATTATTTTTGTCCTCTCGCAACTTGATATCGCAATGCTCAGGAAGCACACTCTGGATAATTTCAGCCCTCTGAAATTTACTGAGATGGGTTTCATGGTTTGCATGTGGCATGAGTTGAGTGCTTGTGTGAGCGTTTGCTCATCCTACCACTGGTGATGATGTTTTATACCACTAATCAGGGCCATTGATAACAATATTCAAATGTTCTCTGTACTTAGTGATATTTTTTACCTCGTTCTCTCCGTTATGGTGAACAAGGTGTTAAAATATCCGATTTGACTCTGGCTTTGTCTCTTTTTCCTTTTGGTTCTGCCTTGTTTTGCTTCCTGAATTTTGAAACTTGGTTGATTAAGTGTCCATTTAGGATTGTGACGTCTGCTTTATGATCCGAATGCTTTTATCATTATGAAATGACACCGTGGTAACGTTCTTTATGTTGAGGTCTACTTTGATATTAAATAGACCCATCACAAGTTTGCTATGCTGAGTGTTTTTAAAGGCAGAACTTTTTCCCTGGCAGTATTTTTTCTCTTCCTCCTTTTCACAGGGAATTAGTTTTATGGAATCTATCAGAGGCATGGATGCATGAGCCTAGCTTTCCCAGCTTCACTGACATAGAGCTGCGTTTTTTGTTGCTTTGGCACCATGATAAATGTATTTTACCTGCATTTTTTATTTCTTATGTTCCTGAGTTTATCCTGGACAATTTGGATTCTCCTCTCAGCATTTTCTCTCAATGCAGAGCTTTGCCCTAAAAGGGAGTTTCTTTTGGATGAGTACTAAATGTTCCTATAGTCCAGACTTCTCCTGGTCCTTCCAGAAGTTCCTAGGTCCTTTCTTTTCTTCCATGCTGTAGGAGTGTATAAACCCCCTTCCAGTATGAAGTACAGTTCTCAGATTGGCCCAAACCCTTTTAGAAAAGCCTATTTGTAATTTGGAGGCTCCTCTGATTTTAGGGGAGTTCTCTTCTTGCTTCTCTCTACTTTGGGACCATTGCAGAGAAGTATATTGTGGCATGTCTCGTTTGTAGCAAAAGAAGTGTGGTGCTAACCTTGTCCAGGGAGGGCAGTTTAAGAATCTAGACCAGGGGTCCTCAAACTTTTTAACCACAGGCCGGTTCACTGTCCCTCAGACCGTTAGAGGGCCGGATTGCGGGCCCGGGATGAGTTGGCTGCTAAGCAGGACAGGCAGCGGCGGCAAAAACACCCGGCAGGCGGGATAAATGTCCTAGGCAGGCTACATGTAGCCCTTGAGCCATAGTTTGAGGATGCCTGATCTAGACCACAGGGTTCTTGATTGTTCCTGACTTACAGGGTTGTCTTTCGCTGTGACAACTGCATTTTCTTGTGTTAGAACTCCCCTTCTTTTTACCGCTTGCTTTTCATGTGCCAGGGTCCTTTTGAGGGAGTCTCATACAATAGAGCCTGTGTAGTGAGGAAGGTACCAGTTAGGCATATGTCCCCTTCAGTGATCCTGTGTTGCTGTACAGTGGATGGGACCCTCCTAGTTTCAGATTTAGATAAAGGAGATAATTCCAGAAGGATGGAACCTATCCCTACCACCCACCACCCAAATGTGTGTTTCATGTTTTGTCAGTTGGAATTAGTGGAAGGCTACCTGATGCTGGGGAAGATAACATAACCCAAAATGCCAAACCCATAAGGTACCTTGATAAACTAGAGAAATTAGTGCCCTGTTATTTGCTTGGTTGTTTCCTGAGTGTTGCTCATACTTTATTCTAGGGAGTGGGGCGACTGAGTGCAGTTGCGACAGCACTCATAATCCTCAGGTGATTCTTCTGGACAGTCCATGGCACAGTCTCAAGTGACACTTATTCCTTCCCCATGGCTCCTTCCAAAGAAATTGCTACCAACATCATTTTCTTTTTCTTGAGACTCGTGCCGTTAATCAGGTTCACACTTGACTTTAAATCAACATTTGGGAACTAATCACAGATCATGAAAGTTTTGCATGGAGAGTTTTTAGAGAAAACTTCTTGCTACTCATAAAGTTAATACATGTGTATATTACTATCTTGACTTGCAAGACACTTTTCATTTAATCTTCATGAAAACCTTGAACAGCAGGCATTTTCTCCACCAATGGATGAAGAAACTGAGGCTCAGAAGTTAGTTTACCTGCCTAACGGCATGTGGATAATTTGTGACAGAGCCAAGCAAAAATTATTTAATAATTGGAATACTTATTACTAATATAGGAAGCCTTGGTGCATAATTTATTTCATATATAAATGAAATAAATTTGTTTTGCATTAAAACAATAATAATCAGAATAATTAATAATAAAAATTAGTAATAATATTACTAATTAATTATTAGTAATAATAATTATTACTAATATTGAAAGCTTTGGTGCATAATTTATTTCATATATAAATGAAATAAATTTGTTTTGCATTAAGACAGTCAACAAATACTTTGGCAATTCATTACCCACTGGACTTCATAACTGTTATTTATGATGGTGGCTACTTTACAAATGAAAAGGAGCTAATAAACTAATAAATATCTTTAGGGAACATGACCAGGTGAATCTCTGTTAATAAATCAGCCTCAACTAGTTATCATTTAGAGAAAATTTTTAGGAAATATGTATTTATATTTCTCAATATGCAATATAAAATACATGTATATGCTTTCTAACATAAGATAAAATAAATAAATGTATTTATAAAACAAATTTGAGCCCTGCATGGTGGTTTACAACTTTAATCTTAGCTATTAGGGAGGCTGAGTTAAAGGATCACAAGAAGTCAGGAGTTTAAGCCCAGCTTGGGCAACATAGAACTTGTCTCTAAAAATATAAATAAATGTAAAATAAAATTATATAAATTAAATAAATTTGTTTTGCATTAGAACAGTCAACAAATACTTTGGCAATTCATTACCCACTGGACGTCATAACTGTTGTTTATGATGATGGCTATTTTACAGATGAAAAGATTTACCCACTATGATGGGGTTTTTTGTTTGTTTGTTTGTTTGTTTTAGAGACAGAATCTCACTTTGTCACCCTCAAGAGAGTGCTGTGGTATCACAGCTCACACCAACCTCCAGCTCTAGGGCTTAGGCAATTCTCTTGCCTCAGCCTCCAAGTAGCTGGGACTACAGGCGCCTGATATAACGCCTGGCTATTTTTTGTTGCAGTTTGGCCAGGGCCGGATTTGAACTCGCCACCCTCCGTCTATGGGGCTGTCGCCCTACTCAGTGAGCCACAGGCACTGCCCCCACCATAATGTTAAGTGATTTCCTCAAGTAGCCAGTTACAGAGTCAGGATTTGATGTCTTCTCATTCTGAATCCTATATTCTTTCCATTGTACCACACAAACTCATGTTGAAACTTTCAAAATGTTCTATGACAGCTGAATGGGTGAACCAGTGCCACATCTTAGGTGTGGCGACCCAAGCAGAACGGCTTGCTTGGTAACGAGCTGATGAAGTACAAAGACCAGAGAAATGATGAAAAAGACTAAATTGGGAGTCAAAGATTGAGACCTAATTTCAGCCTATCAGGTCACAAATACCCTGAGACATATGAGGAAAATGGCCCTTTTTCCCATGAGGGATATCTGTGTAATTTATCCATTTTAACGAAATAGGATTCAGGTACGCCTTTGACTACCTGTGCCCTCCACCACCTCCTCTCCCCACAATCCTCCCTCCATCAGCACATTCTGCCAAAGGCATCCTAAGGTCCACGGCCACCAAATTCTCACATGCAATATTCACTTGACAGCCTGACTTTTTCTCAGCATTAAGAGACTGTACTGCATCATTCCTCCAAGTAGAGAAAAAAACACAATTGCTGCCACGCATTGGATTAAATCAGTCTTGTCATCTTTGTCTGCAACCTTAAAGCTGGTATCCTAAGAGACAACCATAGCTAAGTTTAAAACCAAAGCGGGTTGTCACACTCTGGCAACCCACAGTCAGGGGGTTGTTTGTAGGTAGGATGCTCAGTTTTCTTTGCTTTCTGTGAAAACTCACCGTAAAGATCTCATTCTTTTTAATGCCCATGTTTTTCTTGGTAAGGGATTTGAAATCAGCTACCGGACAAGCTGAATACAGACAGAGAGGTGTGTAAATGGATGGGCCCGTGTGTTGTAGGTATCTACAAATATTTTTAATCATTGGGCAAAATCAAGTTGCCTTAGAAATGTCTACTTCGGGGTAAATCAGACTGGAGGTTTTATGTAGCAGAAATAATGTTGGCCCTAGGCCAAAGTGAGGGGAAAAAAGGCAAGAGGTGTTTATTCAAGGGGTGTTTATTCAAGGATGCTTGTTTACTCTTTGTGCCCGCTCTGGCCTTCCACCCACTGACTTGCTGCTGGGTTCCCTCCCTGTGGTATTATCCACTGCACTGGTTTGGGTTCTTTTCAGGACACTGCTTATGGGACTAGAAGACCCATGTTAAGTCAGAAACCTACCATTTACTATTATGCTTTCTCTGACAAATGCCCTGTTTGAAATGCTTCTGTGCTCCTTGCAGTGGTAACATGAAGCAGCCTCTCTGTGGCATCTCCTGACCATGAGCAGTCTGCTGTCCCAGTGCTGGCCACCACCTCGGACTCTACACAGAGATAGTACCAAGCCCTCTGAGTGGAGACTGTTGGTGTCTCCTGGGACTCTTACTGTTTTCTTACCATCAATTTATAAAAGACATATAGTATATAAGCGATGGAATATAAATATAGAATACATATTAGTTGAAGGACACATAGCTAAAATTTCCTTTGTTTAAAGTTTAGAAGAAAAAGGTCCACCACTTCCAATACATCCGATCTTCTTGACAGTGGGACAGATGAATATGTCAGATACATAGTGATTAATTTCGAAAATGAAAATTAGACCAAACAGAGTTATGGGAGATTTTTTTTTTTTTTTTTTTGAGACAGAGCCTCAAGCTGACTCCCTGGGTATAGTGCTGTGACATCATAGCTCACAGCAACCTCCAGCTCCTGGGCTCAAGCGAGTCTCCTGCCTCCGCTTCCCAAGTAGCTGGGACCACAGGTGCCCACCACAATGCCCGGCTATTTTTTGGTTGCAGCCATCATTATTGTTTGGCAGGCCCAGGATGGATTTGAATCTGCCAGCTCAGGTGTATGTGGCTGGCACCTTAGCCACTTGAGCCACAGGCGCCGAGTTGGGAGATTCTTGTTAGCTGCTACTATCTGTATCCAGAACTCTAACATGAAACCATAAGAGAACCACGGTTGGTGCCTGAGTTCCCTTTGTCATAATAATAGCACGTGAATGAAATCAGTATTTGGATGGAGAAAGAATATCCCATATTGGAAAGTAATCATAGCTTTTATGTTTGTGTGTTTGTCTGTGTGATTTGACAGCTTTCTGGAAACCGTAGCCTGTTTCTTCATGAAACCAAAACTCGGCGAGAAGGAGGTGTCCCCCAATGCTTTCTTCAGTATCTGGCACGAGTTCAGCTCCGACTTCAGAGACTCATGGAAGAAGGAGAACAAACTTATTCTACAAGAGAGGTAGGTGTTTTCATTTACTCAATCGCATTTTGTGTGTGTGTGTGTGTGTGTGATCGTGAAGTCTAGTTTAATTCGCAGTAGAGGCAAAAGCCTCTAACCTCTTCAGGAAGTTAGAATAGGGGTTGAGCAAGCCTTTCTATTGTATTTGCTACTGATGTCAATTTTTCTCAAATTGATCAATGCTATTCTTTTTTTTAACATGATTTTTGTTAAATCATAACTATACATGTATGGGGTACAATGCGATGAATTGATGTACACCGTGGAATGCTTAAATCAAACTAATTAACATAACCATTACCTCACTTGTTTTTGAGGTCCAACACTTATAATATACTGTTAGTTGTTTTGAAATATACCCTTGCATTGTGCACAGTAGGTGAGGTCCCTCCAAATACTCTCCCCCGTCCCTCCTCTCCCCTCTTTATTTCTGGACTATCTTTGTATTTTATCATTCATATGAATGTGTGTTTATATATTGGCTTCATAATAGTATTGAATACATTGGATACTTTTTTTTCCCATTCTTAAGACATTTTAAATCTGATGTCATGCCAGATTTTTGTAGCCAACTTTTGTAGCCTGAATAAAAAATTAGATGACCAACTTGTGTAGCTTGAATGAAAAATTAGATTGCCCTCCACCTAGGGTAGCCAGTTGAAGAGGGTGTTGACATGTGGTGAAATTCTGGACTTTGAGTAAGAAGAATCAGAGTAGTGATGCCACAGAGAATAACTGGGGTGACCTTTGTCAGAACCACTGTAACTTCTGTCATGAAACCACACGAAAGCAGACCAGGTCAGACCACATAGGAACAGCCCTTATGGGATGATAAACTCGCTTGCCTCAAAACCCAGACAGCAAAGACTCTAAAGGTAAGAGAAAGAGTTGTTGGTTTTGCTCAATCCTTGGGACATTGTCTATTTACTGTTCATATTAAACTCACCCAGAGGTCACCAAGAAACACAGGTGATCAGTGTTTTTTAAAAGACTCTTTAAGATTCTTATAGAACTGTGTCACATTTCCTAAAATCAATGTTTTCAAGAATAAAGGGTAATTTCTTCTCTTAAGAATGTGAACTGAAGTCTCTGTGATCATGAAATCCATAGAGCTCTATTAAATATTAGGTCCTGATGACCCATGTGATTAGTTTATTTCTTGACTAACCTTTCTACCCCAGTCTCTTTCTGTTACATCTTTAAAGCCAATAATTCTTAGCTTCCCTCTTTTGAGGCTGTTTTTTGGATCTTCTAGGCAGGCTTCATTCTTCCTCTTTTCTCTTCCTTCTCCTCTGAGTTTTCAAATGGCCTGTCTTCAAGCTCACTGATTCTGTCTTTGCTGTTGAGAGACTCCATGCATTCCTCAGCTTTTCAGTTGAATTCTTAAGCTTTAGAATCCCTGCCTCATATCATTATTATTATTATTATTATTTTGGTCTCTTCTTTAAGTTTCTCTGACGGGTTTCTCAGCTCCTTCTGGGTGTTGTCTTAAAGTTCATCGAGCTGTTTCAGGACAGCTATTTTGAGTTCTTGGTCTGAAAGGTCACCTCTGTCCACCCCTCTGGGTCCATCACTGGTCCTTCTTTAGCTAATTTGGTGAGGTCACGTCTCCTGGATGTTCTTGTTGCTTGTGAATGTGGGTCAATGTCTGGACACTGAAGAGTTAGGTATTTATTTTACACTTCACCATCTGGGCTGATTTGAACCTGTCCTTCTTGAGAAGGCTTTCCAGACACACAACTGGGATCAAGCATTGTGGTCTAAGTCTCTGCAGCTAAATCAGGACTGGGGGGTGCCCCAAGCTCAGCAATCCTATGACTCTGGCCGACTCCTGGGGGCACGGCCTTAGTGAGCTTGGGTAAGATACAAGAGAATTCCCTGGGTTACCAGGCAAAGTCTCTCACTATCTTCCCTCACTGTCTATACTGAGCTGCTAGAGTTGGGGGAGGACTGATGTGCGCACTCCCTCCTGGCCGTCAGTTCCAGGTCACACCTGAAGCCTGCCCAGTCTCACCCAGAGCCGGTGGTGGCTGCTGCCCGGCTACTCCTGAGGTTCATTCAAAGCTCAAGGGCTCTGTACTCAGCAGGTGGTGACTCCTGCCAGGACTGGATCCTTCCCTTCAGGGCAGAGTCTTTCCTTCTGGCTCAGAATGGTCCAGAAATGCCATCCAGGAACTAAGGCCTGGATTCAGGGGCCTCAGAAACCTGCTTGGTACGTAATTTCACTGTGGCTAAGCTGGTACCCAAGAAGCGAAGTTCTGTGCCCTGACTGCAGCCTGTGGCCGGACTGCCGCCCTATGGCCTGACTGCCTTATGATTTAGTCCAGCCCCACCCTGTTCTTTTTCTGCCAGTGGAAACTCAGACATGCAGGTGGGTAGAGGAACTCAGTATGCACGGGGGGTTGGGGGGGTTCTCCCTCTGGACGGGCTGTCCAAATGCTCCCCCCATGAGTGCCAGAAGAATTCCACCCTGAGCTGTGTTCTCTGTGCCTAGGCAGCCCTGGGTCTCAGTGAAGAGTCCCATGAGGACTTCACTGTCCCTCCCTCGGCACATAGATTCTCTCCATTCATGCTGGCAAGGCACTGCCAGGGGATGGGGGGGTGCCCTAGGCAGTGCAAGACTGTCTTTTCTGCCCTCCTCAGTTCCTCTTTCCATGATATGATGTTAAAACCAGGTACTGCGACCACTCACCTGCCTTTTGGTTTTTCTGAAGGTGCTTGTTTGAGTGGATGTTTTTTGAATTAGGTGTTCTCGTGGAGGGACAATCAGTGGAGTTTTCTGTTTGGCTATTTCACTCCACCCCTGGACTCAAATGCCTATATATTTCTTGAGATGGTGACTTTCTATCTATCCATGTTGAACAGGTTGCTGTTTTTGTAGCCAGTGTGGTTTGGATTTCTAAATTACTCCTTGGTAGCTGCTACTTAGTGCTACCTACTTATTACTACTTCTTACTAGCGACTGTTTGCTCACAGCAACTGAGTTGCCAATTACCAGCTTCAGACCTGTAGAAAATTCAATGATCCTTAAAGAGTTATAGTTTCCTAACCTGCAAAATGGAAATGATACTACCTCTCTCCCCGTGCTGCTGTGTACAATAAATGAGATCATGTATTAGAGTGTATGTGTAGATTGCAGTGTCTGCGTTCTGTTCTTCCATCATTTAATTTTAAAAAATGATATCCCAGGGCGGCTCCTGTGGCTCAAAGGGGTAGGGCGCCGACCCCATATGCCGGAGGTTGTGGGTTCAAACCCAGCCCCGGCCACAAAAAAAAAAAAAAAATGCTATCCCAGTAACGGCTGCCCACAAGGTGATGTATAGCTAAGACCTGTTAGGCATCTTGAGAATAGAGTCTATAAATATGAAGTATTATTGTGATTCAGTTGCATTCTTGATTAGGTAAAAAGTCTTGGCTCAGAGTCCAAAAGTGAGCATTTGTTTGAAAATGTTATACTATGGATTCCTGTTTTCACACTTAACCATTGGTGGTGTCATGAGTCAAAAAGTGTTTCTTCATCTACTTTGAACTAGGTGTGTGCAACTCTTGATAAGAAATCCTACTTTAAAAATAAGCATCTAGACTTGTCATCACAAGCAGCATAAACCCTAAGGAAAAACCATTTTTTAAAACATTCTCAGTTAGACCATGTTCACCGGCCCATGGGGAGTAAACTCACATTCTGTTCTGCCAAGCATCTCCCCAGAGATCTCACAGGCGTCACTGTAACATGTAAGGAAATGGGTGATCCTTGTCTTTTAGTCTCAGGAACACTTTGGCTGGTCTCACCTGCCACCCATGAGGCCCTCTGGAACTAGAACAACAGGAGCTAGAATAACAACTAGAAGAAAGAGGGGCAGACTGATTGAGAATGTGTATCCTATTCAGGCATCCTCAAACTATGGCCCGCGGGCCACATATCTGGCCCACCAGGTGTTATTGCCACCACTGCCTGTCCTGCTTAGCCGCTGACTGTCCTTTTAAACTATAGTCTGGCCCTCCAGTGGTCTGAGAGACAGTGAACTGGCCTCCTGTTTAAAAAGTTTGAGGACCTCTGCAGTGTTGTCCCTGATTATAGGACTATGGTATGGGTCCCAGGAGAAGAGGATGAGATTCCTAGAACAACTTCACTTCTCACTCCCACTTTTTTTTTCTTTTTTTTTCTTTTTTCTTTTGAGATAGACTCACTCTGTTGCCCTGAGAAGAGTGCAAGGGGCATCATGATCCTCCTGCCTCAGCCTCCCACGTGACTAGGAATACGGGAGCCCACCACTGTGCCTGGCTAATGTTTTCTATTTTGGTAGAGACAGAGTCTCACTCTTGCTCAGGGCTTTTGCTCTGCTATGAGTTGCACTTAATTTTCAGGCAGAATATGCAGCCTTATAACTATGTGAGGCTATTTGAGACTATTCGCTCATCCCATTTTGAGTTTTGCTGGGCATGGAGACATCCAAGTCCCCCAGATGAGGCCTCGTCATCTTGAGTTAACAGTATAGCACTGGTGTGGTGTAACATACAATGGGGAAAACGATGGGGGGGGTGAATTCTGCCCAAAGGACTTTCCACATGGAGCGTGGGGCAAGCAAAGGATTTTCACAGGCAGTCCGGGAGGTGAGGGCATTTTAGGCAACAGAACCTGGCTCTGGCAGCTGGGCCCCAAACTTCATCATGTGGAGCGTGGCCTTTCATGATTTCTTGTTTAGTCAGCCAAAGAGATTTGAATTTAATAAATCAATTGTGACATTAGTAAGGGTTATGTTTAAAGTGTTGTCGAACTTAATTTACTGGTTTATTTTACTTTGAGACAGGTAGTCTTTGATGAACCAAGAGAGAGGAGAGGCACGCCTCTCACTGCTCAAGCATGTAGCAATCAAGCCTGCTTTCAGCCCAGCTGAAATCTGTAATTAGCAGAGAATGACTTGAACGTTTGTCCTTAGAAGGTCGTGCGTTGCGCTGGAGAGCACCTCATGCCGTGTTAACATTCCCATAATTTGCGTTCAAGGCAGCTGTCTGTTCACATGTACACATGATATCATTGGCATAAGCTTAAGAAGGAAGAGTGATCAAAAAATATATCTGCAGAGTGGAGTCAGGAAATGTTCATTCTTACTAGTTAACATCGGATGCTGAGGCAAATCTCCCTGCTGGACAGCTGTTTAGCATTGCTGGATTGCAGCAGGACATGAGTCTGGCTGATCATGTCCCCTTTCCATTCAGGCATCAAGGTCCAGAAGAATGACCCACACGGAAATTCTCTTCCCAGTGCCAGCTTCCTACAACTGAAGCTTTGGCAGGACAATCGATAAACAAGACATTCGAAACAGGGGCTAATGGAGGCTGAGAATGTTTGTGGGGAATCCGATCTACATTCATGAATAGGAGTAATGAAGGCACTTTAGGTCATAATAGGCAATTCATTCAATAATTATCTGCGCCCTACTACATGCCAGGCAACATTCCTGGCCGCGTGGGTCTTCCCCTCTCACGAGAGCAGCGGACCATGAAAGTAAGCACTTCTCTAAATCACATGTGGAAATTAGGGCTGCAAGGTAAATAAACATGGCGTCATTTTCTAACTGAACCAAAGAAGAAGTTCATTTTAGACAAGATGGCCAGGGGAGGCCTTTCTTAGGGGACACCATTTATGTGGATGACTAAAGAATTCCAGGAAACGTCGTAGAGATGAAGGGGCTTGGCGGGGAGGGAGCAGTGTGACAGTATGTGATGTGTGATCTACCCAGGCAGAGGGAAAGGTGTTCAAGGCAACGTGGCCAGGAGGATTCAGCCTCCCCAAGAAAGGTGGGAGCCATGAGATGAGCTTGATGATGCAGTCAAGGGCCTGATGACTTAGGCCCTTGTACATTGTAGTAAGAGATTCATTTTGAGTGTCCATGCAACAGAAAGTCATCCAAGTCATCTTTTTGGTTTTTAGTTTTGCTTTGTTTACAAAAGGCAATAACCTGTTATGAGTTATGTCCTGAGAAGGTCATTGACTGTCCAGTGGGTAGTTAATTTGAAGAGTGGTTCTAGGAACCAAGTTAGGAAGTCGTGTAAGAGCTTAGGAAAAGGTGTCACTGTCTAGACTGGGCTGAAAGCATTCGAGATTGCAGGAAGTGGATGTATCTGAGGATGTATTCTGGAGGAAACCCTACAAAAACTCACTGGTCCCTGGCTGCATCACTTTTGGGGGTCGTAGACGTTTAAGTGTCAGCTCAGATATTAACAAGTGAATATTAAGTAGGATACTTGAGATCAAGAAACCAAATCTCCTAAAATTCTTTGGAGAAAACTGAGGGTAGGAAAAGATCTGAAACCCTGGATATTAGGAAACTGACTTTGTGAAACAATTCTCTTAGAAGGATATAAACTCTTAAGGTAAAAATTAAGTGAAAAAGAACTCTGTGTTTGCCATGTCGTGCTGCCAGGTTCCAAGAGAGGTGTTTTAAACTTTGGGAAATCTTCCTCAAAATCCTCCTGTATAAAAAGAGAAAAAAAGTTGGTTAGTAGTTCTAATAGAGCACCCCCACAGAGAATTGATATTAAAAGCCAAGAAAGTATCTTCTCCAAAGATCTTCTTGCTTCGGTAAGGATTTAAATGTTACACCATCTTTTAGACACTTGTTATATATCTGCTCAATTCTGAATTTCCCTCTAGCCCTTGCTTAACATTTTTTGTGATGTCTTAGCGAAGTTTATGGAATTATTTTAGATCAAAATATACTTCTGGAGCAAAAGCATTTAAAATTACCCCTTTATAAAGTAACAGGTAGTTTATATGGGTGGAAGCAAGTTCCCATACAATTCAGTAAATGTTATTATTAAGGGATTATTTTATTTTATCTCTTTGTTTTAATTTCAGATGAACATGAGGGCACAGACAATTAGGTTAACTATTTACATCTGTTTGGTCAAGTCCCTGTTGTAGCTGTGCCCCTCACCCAGGAGATGTGCTGTACACCCCTGCATTGTGCCTGTTAGGTGAGAATAAATATCTTTAGGATATTTTGAAATAATGAAATGGCTAGAGTCTGTTAGGGAAAGAGGACCAGACCTGTTGGATTCGTACAGTATCAAATCAACAAATTCTTAGGTTAGTGTAGACTTCTGCTGGAGCCTAGATTTTTAAGATAAATCAAAAATGGAAGAAGGCAAAGGCTCCTGACGGCTCCTTCCCCCATGGCATTGGGCATTGTCCATGCTGACTGTGGCCCCTTCAGGCAGAGAAATTCCACAGCGGGGACTCCCTCCTCCTGCTCTGCCTCTGACCTTCTCTCTCAGATACCACCCCTGTTTCCGTTAGTGGGAGTGAAGATTCAGACTCGTGGAAAATGTTTCTTCTGCACTTAAAAATTGGGGGACATAGGGTAAATAATGGGCAACCAGGGACTAGTCATGAGATAAGGAGGGGAGAGATGGTCCCCTCTGTGTTTCAGGGATTGGTCTCTACACCAGGTCTGAAGCTGATGACAGATGTTAGGCTATGGCATGTTAGTAGTTATTCAGTTTGACAAACAGCAATTTGTTCACCTGCTAAACTCAGGTTAAGGTTTGGAAGCAACTGTGATAAGACATCAAACTCAATTTTAAAAGGAATCATTTGTGAAAGTGTGTGCTGAGCGGGTGTCAGGGAAGGTAATGGAGGGGGCTGTGCCAGGGACGGACATCAGTACCAAGATGTTTTGAGAAGGAATATGTACAGAAAACAGGGTCAAAGGAAGGTGTCTTAGAGAGATTTTAAAAATGGTGTGAAGAAAGCAACTTGAATGGCTACAGAACACATGAAAAGACCTCACACCATTGGCCACAGGAAAACACAAATGAAACCCACAGTGAGCGGCACTTCTTGCTGCCTGGCGGCAATAAAAAAGACAATTTCAAGTTTAGGGGACAATGTGGAGAAGGTACGGAACCCTCAGGCATCATTGGTGGGAATGTCAACAGGGCAGCTATATGGGGAAACAGTTTGGCAGTTCCTGAAAAGGTTAACCGTATTTACAGTGTGACCCGGTCATCTTCTAGAGCAATGATTTTCAACCTGTGTACTGTGAAAATTTTTAGAGATCATTAATTAAATTATTTTCAAAAGAAATTCAAAGCACAAGCATGGTCTTCTTTTTCTTTTTTTTTTGATCAACATAATCTAAGTGTGCCATGGAAATTTAACTATAAATTCAAGGGTGCGGTGAGATAAAAAAAGGTTGAAAAACACTGCTCTAGATATATAGCTACAAGAAATAAAACATTTGTGGAAACAAATGACAATCAAAGATGAATGAATAAGTAAAATGTGATTTATCTGTACATGGAATATTACTTAATAATAAAAAGAACTGAAGCACTCATACATGCTGTGACATGGATGGACTTGGAAAATGTTACACTAAAGGGAAGAAGAAAGTCACAGAAGACCACATGTCATGTGATTTGATTGATGAGGTTTCCAGAATAGGCAAATACATAAGGTCTGAACAAGATTAGTCCTTGTCGGGGTCAGGGTAATAAGGTGCCAGGGAGAGGAATGGAGGTTGATGGCTGATGGAGTTTCTTTTGGGAAATAGGAAATGTTCTGAATCTAGATGGTTATAGATGTTTGCACAACCCTATGAATGTTCTGGAATAAAAAAAAATTTGAATTGTTCAGTTTAAATGGATAAATTGTACAGTATATGAATGATAGTTCAATATGGCTGTTTTTAAAGAAAGAGAAAGTAGAACTCACACGTTAGAGTTGAAGCATAAAAGTGAACCACAGTTGAACATAGTGATCTCTTTTTAGTCTGTTCATAGTTTTAAATCCTCTGTTGGTTCCTCTTCTTTTTTTCCTGGCACATCCTGCTATTCCCTCTGTCCCCAGATAGTTCTGTATGTACTCAAGGAAAGCAAGTCTTTTAACTATGAAATCTGGTGGCAAAATTGTGGAAGGAAGGGAGGGAGGGAGGGAGGGAAGGGAGGGAAGGAAGGAAGGGAAGGAGGGAGGGAG
>NW_003852560.1:1162377-1210836 GCF_000181295.1 Otolemur garnettii | reverse complement strand
AGGGAAGGAAGGAAGGAAGGAAGGAAGGAAGGAAGGAAGGAAGGAAGGAAATTTCACAGCTTATTCCAATATCTAAAAGATCATTGGTTTACATAATCAATGGTTTACACTTCCTGACTCTGTGCTTGCTGATGACATGAGCTTTCCCTGTGTAAACCCATTTCAGGAAGTCCAAGTCATGTTAAAAAAACATACACACATATAATAGATATTATAAGTATGCATATGTGTGTGGGTTTTTAAATTATTCACCAGTTGCAAATAAACTTCTTTAAATCTAATTTCCACAGAAAGAATTCTATCATGCAAGTGGCCTTAACACAGGGGACTTATATTTCTAATGGATAAGAAATAAATACTTAGAAAAAAAAAAGAATTAAAAATAAAAATACTATAACAGATAAAATAAGAGAGAAAGGAACTTGTCTGTCTTTTCTGTGGGGTAAAGACTTGCATCTTTGACTTCTGGTTAATGGCCCCTTGCCTTCCCTTCAGAATGCTTGTCGCCCCTGGTGCCTCTGGCCTGCACCTTCCTGGACACTGAAACAGGAGCACACTCTTCTGGCCTTCTAGCCAAGTCACTGCTGGGGGGGTTGCTTCTGCTTGTCCTGGAAAGTTCGGCTCAGAAACTTGAGCTGTGGCCAGCTGTCAGGTCATAAGATGGATTTTGAGCCTTTGGAAAGGAGACTTTTGTTTAAGGCAGATAGTAACGGAGGACCGTTCATATAGTGCTTACTAGCCAGTGGGCATCAGTGAGGGTGAGGCAGGCTGACGCTGAAGAACTGACTGTAGAATTATCACATGGCCTTGGATATTGACATTTCTAGTTCATTTAAGTATCAGTAGCTTGGGTTCTTTGGCTTATGTGGAAGCTATTGTATACAGTTTGTCTTCCTTAAAGATATTAAGTGAATCATCTTCATTATTTAAATTATTATACACACATATATATAAATTCTTTTCTAGATTTATTGAGGCATAACTGACAAATAAAAATTAGATGTATTTACAGTGTACAATGTGTTGTTTTACTATTCTGAAGTAATTATCACAATAAAGCTAATGTATCCCCCAACCATTTTTCTGGGCTAAGAACACTTACCATCTGATCTTTCAGCAAATTTCAAGAATGCAGTATATATTATTAGTTATAGTCACTGTGCTATACATTCAGTCTAACCACTTGCTCAACTTATAACTTTTTATTCTTCAGCCAATATTGTATGTACTTAAAATTTTACATCAAAATCAGATTTTAAAATTCTAAGTATTTAGGACCTATGATTTTGCATTTTTTAGAGAGTAAAAATTTTGCAGAGCCAAATAAATGAAAATGACATTTTACCCTATACATAATTCCTGTAATGATGTAAAACTTTTTTGTTTAAAAGTTTAGGCTTTCTAATTATAACTGTAATTTATTCATGCATAGATACACCAGAGATCGATCTGCTCAATCTTTTTTGAAAGTTGTTGTATATGAAGCCAAGGAGAATTTTATTACATTCTATTTTGATTGATTTTGCTTTTTATTTCCTTCTATTTTGATTTATTTTGCTTTTGTTCCCTGAGTAAGATCTACGATAAAACCTTTAGGATCCCTGATATCTTGAATGCCTTTCTAAGTCTGAAAACTTTATTTAATCACCCCCATCTGTCACTTTATCTTGTTGGTAGTAATAAACATTCTCTAAATAATCCATCAGTGTTGTCTCCACTCTCTCCCACATGGCCCCGGCCATGTCCCACTGCCAATTGATTATAGAGGTGGCTGCCTGCCTTCAGGCCCAGCAGTGAGGCTGGCACCTGAGCCTCAGGCTCTCTATCTAGATAAAGGAAAGTGTCCCTGGCCAGCACGTCTCCACAGCTCATTGATCTCTCTCTGGAGAAAGGCTGCTATGTCTCCATGCAGATTCCTTTGTTGAATGATTTAAAACTTGATGCTGAGCTATATATAAGCCCTACTTGGATAGCTGTGCCTTGCAGAATGAGGGCCATCCAACAAGTGGCCACTTCTGCCTTCAAAAAGAGCGTTGGACCTGTCCTGGAGCAAGCTGCCCTGCCCCCGCACTGGGTGGAATTAGCTCACAGTCATCCCTGGGAAAGGGAAAACCAGGTACACAGGGACACAGAGGTGGTCTTGTGCCCATGTGCTGGCAGGGAGTAGGTCTGCCCTATCCCTTGGAGAGTCGAAGTTTCAGGCTTTGTAGGTAGAAATGTTAGTTTTTAAAAAGTATGAGGACAGAATCGCAGCTGCGTTGGCTGAATCTGTAGCTGGTTGGCTGTGACCAGATTAGACCTGGCATCATTAGATAAATGTCATCTCTTTGGGGGGCTTCACGATGTCCTTTGGCCCCTGGAGTAGTTTCGGGGGTGAGCTAGATGAGATGGCGTGTGTCCTGGAGGAAAAGCCAGCCTGCCTGCTCCCTGAGAGCTCCTGATCCCCTGAGTCCCATTAACCCAAAAATGACCTCTGTCTCCACCAGATTAGGAATCATGGGGAGAGGAACTTGTACAGCAGCAGGGACAGTGTATTTGATTTAATATTCCAGCTGGGTAAACCCAGTCTCCAGTGGTGGGTAACAACACCCAGAGAGGAGACAGGAGAGAAGTAAGGTCTGGTTTTTGTTTCCTTTTTAATAGAGCGTCTCTGCCCTTGGGCTAATGATTTACCATTTTGCTGAGTATATTTAAGCACCATGAATATTCCTCTGTTTTATAATCTGGGCATCTAAGGTGGGCTGCATTTACTATCGCTTAAAATTACGTTATATACATATAACCACTTTTTTTAAAAGAATATATTGCATTCCATGATATTCAAGCATTCTTTTAGAAGAAGTTTGCAAGCAAGAAGCCCCACTCCTCTAAGTTGTAATTTTTCCAGAAAAAATAAATAAATAAAAACCAAGAGTGTCTCTAAAATTTGTTCAATAAGAGAAAAGGAGACTTGTGAAAGTATTAACACTTTAATCTTTAAAATCGTCTACTTATTGTTACATGTTTAGATAGCACACAGTTTGCAGAAATAAAAGTGTATTTCCAGATCTTATTTTTGTGAGACAGGATTATTTTTAAACCTCCGGAGTTCTAATTCTTATGCCCTAGGCATGGACATTTTGGGGAAGTTTGAGAAAATTCCATTTGGCCACCTTAAAGTTTTCTAAGTAGATGGGGGAGGTAAATAAGATGAAGCAAAGTTAGGGGAAAAGTGTGTTTGGTAAGTTAAGAGAATTTCAGATGGTCCCAGATAAATCCATGCATTTCATTTTAGACATAGGTGGGGATCGATCATAGTGAATTCTTAAATTGAGGTACTGTTTTTAAGACAGACCCACTCATAATTCTCTGCTGACTTTCCTATGTGAGTTTATGTCCCACAACCTCTGATTAACTTTCATAATGTTTTCCTTCTACAAGCTCCAAGTAAGATAGGCAGGAAGGGCCTGTGTTTGTAGTTGAAAAGGCCTGGATCTGACATGTCCCTGACAATACCTGGGTGTGTCCTTGTCAGGTGAATTTATCTCTCTGAGCCCAAGTTTCCCCATCTATAAGATGAAAGTGCTGACAATACCCAGTTCCTGGAGGGAATTAAAGACACCGAGAACAAAGCATTTAGCATGCTGTCTCACGTCAAGAAACTTCTCTGTTAACTTTAGTTGTTGTCATTGTCATTATCATTTACATAATTAATGTTCTTCTAAAAGCAGTAAACTTAGCATCAGATTTACCATTAAATAACACTAAATTTGACTTTATAGAAGTCAAACACCACACCATTTTATTTTATCAACAATCCTTCCCTAAATTTGAATTCAAACTTACAAATTAAAGCACTATCATTTATGGCAGCGGTTCTCAACCTGCGAGTCGCGACCCACAGGAGCTGTATTAAAGGGCCATGGCATTAGGAAGGTTGAGAACCACTGGGCTAAGGGCTACTCTTTGACCTTGGACAATTATTTAATCTTAGTCAACTTGAGATTTCCAATTTGTGTGATTGAGGTAACAATCTCTCAATTATCTGGTAGCAAAGATATTGATGGTATTACATGCAAAAGTTCTAACGTAGTAAATATTTTTTAAAAGCAAGTGGCATGATGATACTGATCTCAGGAAAGCAAAGTATGAAATGTTCACATCCAGGGCAGTGCCTGTGGCTCAAAGGAGTAGGGTGCTGGCCCCATGTACGGGAGGTGGTGGGTTCAAACACAGCCCCAGCCAAAAACTGCAAAAAAAAAAGAGAGAGAGAGAGAGAGAGAGAGATGTTCACATCCAAATTCTTTATGTCAGTGACCATTTTTTCTTCACCACCTGATCATTTAATGAATTCCCAAACAAGAATAACGGAATTTACCAACTTTAGGGACAGACAATTATTATAATAGATACAGTGTTATTCATCATTTTGTAGGGCAGAGCTATACCCTCTTGTCTATAACTTGGAGACGAAAAAATGTTTGAAAGCAAAAGTTTATTCATAGGTTGGTGGCAAATTCATCTGTCAGTAAAACTCAACTTACATGAGGCTATTTGCAGTCTTCCTTGTGAGCATTGGTGTGTTTACTACAGATGTATTAATGTGTTTGATCATTCTGTGCTGTGTCAGGCCCTGTGGATAATGTATACACCATATTCCTGTCCAAAATTGGGAAAGTTCTGAGTTCTGTAGTCCAGCTGGCCCAAAGGTTTTGGGTAAAGGCTGATGGAATGAATGGCTATCTGGCTGTCTTTCTAATCTCTGTACCAGCACACAGAGAAAGCCAATCCCTTATTCCATGTAGTGAGTATTCTGACATTGAGTTTAACTTTGAAGATGCAACCAGGTTTTCTGTTACCCTGAGATAATATCTTCAGTTCTCTTTACTATTTTGGAGTCTTTGGGGGCTTTCGATTCATTTGGCTTCCTGATCGGCCTAGCGATCATCTGCTATTTTAGCTATGCCCTTATGGTACCATGATTTTTATGCAGCATAGCAGATCACATGTCTCACCACTTCTCAGAGTCAGCCTTGCCAAACCCTTCACCTTTCTTGCTCTTGGAGAAATTCTGCAATTGGACTATTTCAAAATCAATGTTCCCCAATCTAAGGTAGATTCACTAAAAAATGGATGTCCTGAGACAGATCCTGGGAAAAAGGAGGGAAAGAGGAAGATTTTCATTTTCCTGTCTGATCCTTCCACAGGGCACCACCCATCAACTTCCTTCAGACTCTGAACACCACCTCTGTACCTTTCCTTCTGCGTTAGTGAGGGCATTAACATGTATGTGTATATGCCAGACACTGGAATTGTGATAGAAGCCAAATCCTTGCCCTGCTGGAGCCTGCATTAGAGTAAGGAGGACCAGATCAGCAATAAATATATACTGGGCCCCAGACAAAATATAGAGCAAGGGCCAAAGGAAGACAGAGTTATAGGAAGTGGTTTGTCTCAGGTAAGCTATCACGTTTCCCCAAAAATAAGACACTGTCTTATATTTTATTTTTTTCTTAAGAAGACACACTAGGGCTTATTTTCAGGGGCTGTCTTATTTTTATTAAGTATAATACATCAATCTACATTTATTCAAATGCAGTTAAGTCATCTTCTTCTGGAACCTGATGGGGGAGCTGACCTTGTTGGTGGGGCTGGCGCTAGTGATGTGTGAACTCCTTTCCCCTAGCTGTTCACACGTGCACAATAGGGTGCCTGTGACAGTCATTACCACGCATGCACCTGCACAAGTTCAAGGCTCTGAGAAAGGAGCTGTGGCAGATAAAGGTATTCCAGTCTTCCTTACTGCTGCTCAGAAATGCAGGGCGTGGCTATGCAGATAAGCTTCATAGCCACACCCATCACTAGGTCTTATTATTGGGGTAGGGCTTATATTTAACAATGCATAGAAATCCTGCAGTGACTTATTTGGGGGGTAGGTCTTATTTGGGGGGAAACACGGTAGCCATGCAGTGTCTCTCTGAGAAGTGGGCCGTGAGAATAAACTAGTGGATCTCTGGAGGAAGATCAATGCAGTGGAGAGGTCATCCCCCCCACGTGCACAGCCTGAGGGAGAGTGTGTTCAGGAAGGAGGCCAAAGTGGCAGGAACAGAGTGAGCGAGAGCAGTGAGGGAGATGGGTGCAGAGAGTAAACCATGGGGCCAGGTTGCCTGCAGGCCCCCATCACGAAGAGCCACACAGTATATCAAATCTTTACATTGTACCCCATGAATGCATACACTTACAATTTCAATTACAAATTCATGAAAAGAAGAACCATACATAATACTGTCAGTACTAGGGTGAGAAAGATGAGGATTTAGGATCGTGGCAGAACTAGTTTCTGTTGGATGGGTGAGGACAGACACCTGATTAAATGGGAGCAGAGGAAGGGGAGGCAGTGACTTCAGGAGCTCTCTTTAGACACGCACTTGTGTGTGTGTGTGTGTGTGTAGAGTCACACTTGGGGGTTGGGATTCATGTTTTGTTTTCAACTCAAAATAAATCATTTGAGTTGATGGTAGGATAAGCAGCCTACTTGTAGCCACACAGACGTAATCCAGTAGAGGAAAAATTCTGACCCTTGTTTCTCTCTTAATATGTGTGTTTCCTTGATCTGTTCCTGCCTTAGTCTCCCACATCTGATTCCTTAATTAAGCCAGTCTTCCTCTTGCATAATTCTAAACTATTAGGCGATAAATAGCTTCGTTATACTCTTTTATGAGTTTTACGGAGAGAGGAAGAATTGGATAAACTCTCTATAAACTAACTTCTGCGTCTCATTGTCCTCGAAGTCCCCCCCCAACCTCCCACAAAAACTGTTTTGCCTAAAAAAATGGGACAGAAATGATACATACATATTACCATCGCTAACGAAGTGTGAAAAACCACAGTGTAAGTCCCTATAGAGCTTAACTTTATATCTTGCTCGCTATAGTCAAAGACTTTTCTGAAATGTAGAGAAGGGTGAAGAAAATATTTTAACCCAGGTGGAAATAGTAAGGGGATGTTTCTATGAAAAATGTCCAATGTAGTAAATAGCATCTCCTGTAATAAAAAGTGAACTTTGGGGCAGCACCTGTGGCTCAAAGGAGTGGGGTGCTGGCCCCATATGCCGTAGGTGACAGGTTCAAACCCAGCCCTGGCCAAAAACTGCAAAATAAATAAATAAAAGATGAACTTTGCTTTCAAATACGACCTTGTTATAATAGTTTGGGCTGTCATATATAGCAGGAGGTTTTGGTTTTGTTTTCTTTTCTTTTTAATTTAACTATCATAAGTTTATTGGACCAGTGATTGTCGTTTTACCATTTTACTAAGGATAGCTAAAATACCCTCAATATGTACAGAAAAATGTGTCATTTTTACAGGACTTAGAAGGGATGTCAACTGAGCCACTATAGTGAATTCCATGGAAATTCAAGTCTAACATGAATTTAAAATAGTCTCTGCCACAAGGTCCGTGAGAAAAACAAACCTGTTTTTTTTTTTCTAAATCAGAGACATAAAAATATTATTTAAAATAAATCATTTGAGTTGACACATTACATATCTTCAGAGTTACACATGATTCAGTCGTTTACAATTAAATGATTTTAAATAGAAAATACAGGATGTTGTCCATAAAATTCATGTGTAATTTTAAATTGCACAAGAACTTTATGGGCACTTGTATAAACTGATATACTATGAATATATAAGGAATGTAAATATGTATATAATATATAGTACATAACTAATACATATATTGATATAAATAAGAAAGTAAATAAAATGGAAAGAAGATAATATTGATGACTGTATATTCATTTTATAATGTAATTGTGGTTTTCGTTTCTTTTTTAATTTTTCCCAGACTTTGTGCTATACTGCCACTTACGAAACAGGGGATTTCAAAATGAGGCTCTTGGGCCAGTGTCGGCAGCATCGCTTGAGGACTTGTTACAATTATAGATTCTTGACTCCTGCTCTGGGCCTGGGGATCATGGGTGTAGAAGCAAACCACATGTGTTTTAATAAGCCCTTCAAGTGATTCCTGCGCACATTGGTGTTTAAGAACCAGTGTTCTAGGTCTCAGGGGATAAAAAGGTGCATATAGTTCACAGGGCAGGCTGCACTTGGACCTGCACCGCCTTGCTGCCTGTCTTCCTGACGTCCTGCAGCCCTGGGTCGTCTTCTTTCTTCCTTTCCACGTGTATGCATTACGAGAGGCAGCGTAATATGGTGGCCAGAGCTTCAGCTTTGGTGGTAGATTATGTTTGTCTCAGTTTGAACTACAAGTCTGCCACAGATTGGTATCTGACCCGGAGCAGGTAATTGGACCCTTTCGAGTTTAATTTTCCTTATCTGTAACAGTTGGGTAACTGTGCTATCTACCTTAATAGGTGATTATGAGACTGAAAGGAATGCCTGTCTGTGAGCCTCAGCTCAGTACCTGGCACATCATGGTCTTGGTGAGCATTAGCCGCTATTGTGATGAACCAGGCACTGTGCTGGGCATGGGTTTGCACCTGGATACTGAACTTAGGGAATAATTGGAGGTCATGTATTCTGATCTACTTTCCATTATAAAAAATATAAGTTTCACAGTACTGATAGCTAGGCATCAACCCCAGGATTTGATACCCTTTCTAGTGCTAGGGTGATATAGACTTTGAGGTCAACCGAATCTGGATTCTCTCCTTCATTCTCCTCTTATGTGACCTCAAGAACTTCTCTGAGCCTCATCTCTAAGATAGGACGATGATACCTCTTCTGTCTGTTTGCCTACCAGGTAGTTAAATGAGATGATGCACGTGAGCTGCTTGCCGACTCTGGCACACCCTAGCCCACTGCACGTGGTCATTTTCTTCAAGTAGAAAAGCCACACAGAGATTTTTTTGGACATCTCCGATTGCTAGGATAGATGCCCCTGTTCTCAGATTAAAACTGTGTCTGTGTAAGTGTTATCAGGTGATGGCGTTTCAGCCTTCCTCGGTCTGATGCTTTAAGAAATATAACTGTATACCCTGTTGTCTGCCTTGAACATACTCGCTCATTGCAAATTCATCTAAGCATCCTCTCATGTAGCCGTCATTGCTCTGTTTGGTTCACAGACATCCCATGAAAAATTCTTTATACGCTTCCCTGAAATGAAAATCCATTACATCCCTGTTACTGATCTTCCCCTCTCACCTAGGAGTGAGTGAAGCTAGTTCAAGATGATTTCTTGCTGAAGGATTTCAGTCTCCTGATGATCATATATTTAATACAGATTTAGTTCCTCTATACCCTGAAAGAAAAGATAATACCCTAAATTTGTTTCTAACTTTGAAATTTATGGACATTCACTAAAATGAAACTATTATTCACAGATGGAATATTAACAGTTAATCTGTAAACATAAAAGTCAAATTAAAGTCCTAGGCAGCTTACTCATAATGTGATCTGGACATCCCGCCATTGCTGAAGAGTTCACTAAAAGGAGAAAAAAAAAAAAAATAAGAGATTTAGATCTAAGCCCAAGTTGTTTGCCAGAATCTATCCATGTGGTATTTTTTAGTTGAATCATAATTTTCTGTGTGTAATCATTCATTCCTTCATCAAGTCAGCTATTTTTTAACCACCTATAAGTATCTTTGTGATTTTTAATCATATGCCATTGGAGTATAAAGATAGCAATACATGATCCCTCAACTCAAGGAATTTAGTATTCAGCAAGGTGAAAAGATAGACGTAAATCATCTTCAAAATAAAAATTTCAATAAAATTATATGAAAGCGTACAGACCTGTATTAATAAACCTTCCTGGAAGGACAGATTTATTTCCTGCAGGAGGCTGATTTTGAACTTAACTCAAAGGACCCCCCCCCCCCAAGGGAAGAGCACAGGAAAAGGAAAAAAGGATAGGCAGTCCCAGGGGAGCAGATTTAGCAGAGATGTCCTTTAGGAGCAGGGGTGGTTCTGTATTGTGGGGGCCCAGGGAACATTGTGGAGAATAAAGAGAAATTAATTTAGCTGGAGCCAGACTATAAAATGGGCTTGCATTCTTCGCTAAGGAACTTAAATGATTTTTTCCTGGCAAATGAACAAGTGGCTTAGCTGATTTTCATCGTTGTAAAGGATGGATTGGACTTTTACATGTCGAAGCCGGTGTGCAGGGAATGCAATGGTTCCAGTGACATGAGGAGCTTGAAAAATAATCAGGGGCAGTGGAATTAGAGAGGTGGAGACGGAGTCTAAAATCACTACTGAGGTATAATTAACAGAACTGGGTAACTATTTGCATATGCCTGAAGGGGTGGTGAAGAAAGAGAGGATTCAGAACTTTATCAGGGAACTGGATCAGTGGTGGTTTTGAATGGTTATGCCCCTACCCAGGGCTCAGGTGGGTCAAAGAATAGCTGTCAGTCCCTGGAGCTCAAGGGAAAGTTGGAAGTATAATCCAAAAGTCTAAGTGTGGAAATGACAGTTGGAACTCCAGAGTGGAGATTCCCACTCCACTGACGGTCGAGACTAGAGTGCTGGGGGTGGAGGAAAGAACATTCAAGGGGAAGTTTAATAAGTAAGTGGCAAAAGAGATTAAGAAGGCATGTCCAGAAAGGGAGTTGGAAAACTTAAAATTTCCCTGAGGATGGAAAGAGAAGAGATTTAAAGACCTAGGGATGGCCAGGCACAGTGGCTCATATCTGTAATCCTGTACTCTGGGAGGCCGAGGCAGGTGGATTGCTTGAGCTCAGGAGTTCAGGACCAGCCTAGACAAGAGTGAGACTGTGTCTCTACTAAAAATAGAATAACCAGATGGACATTGTGGCAGGTGCCTGTAGTCCCAGCTACTGGGGAAGCTGAAGCAAGAGGATCACTTGAGCCCAAGAATTTGAGGTTGCTGTGAGCTGTATTGCCACAGTACTCTACCCAGGGCAACAGAGTGAGACTCTGTCTAAAAAATAAAAATTAGAAAAGAAAAAAAGACTCGGGGATGAGTTAACCATTTCAGAGTCATTGGTATGACATTGGTATGAAAGGGAAGACTCAAGAGCTGCTGGTGGATCTGCCGACTGGGGGAGTATTGACAATTTTTGATTAAACATGGAGAGAAGCAGACGTGAACAATGACCTCTGTGTACAGATGCATAGGACTTACTTTATTTGTTTTAAAATGAGCATTCACCCGTACTCATTTTTACTTACTGATAGCCATTCTAAACTTATGGGGGAAAGGTCATCATTTCAAAGATAGCTCAGCAAGAATTACAATGTTCTGCACTGCATAGAATTTTACACAGCCATCAAAGAGATTGATTGAGGCTATAGGGAATTAATTTGACGGGTTGAATATAAATATTTTCTTATGAATAAATGATCCTTTCTTCTCTTCCCCTCCCCGGTACAACCTCCCCAGAATTGTCTCAGGAAACAATACCACGCATAATATCTGCGTCTTAAAACATTCATGGGAGGAATTCCTTTGTGGGTTTTGGAACATAATCATGAGACATGCATATCTGATTTGACATATTGATCAAAGAATCCTAGATTTGGGGCTATAAATATTCCTCAAAATTCAGCTCCTATGGTTGCTAGAAGTGGCAGGCTTGCTTGGCATGATGTTGAAGAAATGCCTGGGTGTGAGGCATCTGGGCCAGCCCCAGACAGCTGCTCAGCGCAGTATTCTACAGTCTTCTGCATTTCACGTCCATGGCTGAGCAGCACAAACTTTTTTTTTTTATTAAATGATAGCTGTGTACATTAATGCAATCATGGGGTACAGTGTGGTGTTTTCATATACAATTTGAAATATTTTCATCAAACTGGTTAACACAGACTTTGTGTCAATTTTCTTAGTTATTGTGTTAAGACGTTTATACTCTACTTTTAGAAAGATTCACTTGTACTCTTGTAAGACAAACCATAGAGGTGACCCCTCCAATCACCCTCTCTCCACCCATTCCCCCCCTTCCCCTCCCCTCCCCTCCCCCTCCCTCCTCCCCATATTCTTACGCTATAATTAGGTTATAGCTTTCATATGAATGGAACATTTTTTTAAAGCTTGGTTACTTGGTCCTTGTGGAGTGGGAAAACGCAGGGTTTTCTCTGAAAAAGTCAGATTCTCAGTGATGACATTCAGAAATGTACACCCGAGGAAAGTTCTCTTTCTTGGAGATAATGGGAAGTCATTTGGGGTTGATTTTGTTTCCAGGAGGTTTCAGAGGTTTGGGGGTTTAGCATGTATGTGTTTAAAGCCATTGAGGTTATAAAGGAGAAAAGGCAGAGCCCAAGAATCAACCTCCCCAAGTGACCTTTGGTTCCCCAAGACACTTAATCCCTACTTCTGGCTTTACCTGGAGACAGATGCCCACCACTGTGACGCTGGGACCCCTAACCAGCCTGTGCCTGGAGTCCCCATCACCTCTGTCTCTCCCTCTCTCAAGGGGGAGGTGTGTGTGTGTCCTTTGTTTCTTTCTTTTGGGTTAAAAAAAAAAAAACAACTGTAAATTTGTTGGCAGACGTGATGGCGTTCTGTTTCAGCACAGAGCACTGTGAGATGGTAGTAATGATAATTATGTCTATCTTAGTTTGTTGGTAGAAGAGCCGTCTCTGCTCTGTCAGGACCTCAGACCTGTGATATCCCAGCTTTGTGCTGCACGAAACCTCTCCTAGCTCGTAGACTCCGGCGGTGAGTCAGGCTGCTCCCAGCAAGCCGAGTCGGAGCCAGCCAGAAATGAAACCGTCTGCAATAGATACTTATTTAGACCAAATTATTAATGTTCAGTGGCAGAAAAGTGGCTCCCCTTGTCCTTCGATTGAATGATGAGAGCATATCTGTGTCCTTGATAAGATTGCGGCCGGCTTGGCATTCGGTCCCAAAGGTAGATGAACATTTCCCTGGCTGCAGGGAAGGAAGGTTGCAAGGATGTCTGGTTTCTTTTCTCTGTATTGGAGCCAGAGCCTATCTCCCAGATTCATCTCCCAAACTGTTTTTAAACTTAATCACACTGAACTTTTTGTATACGTTTGCCTGACAATAAATGGGTCTGGGTCTGGGGAGGGAGAAGGTAGAGAAAAATGCATCTTTATTAGGAGAGAAATCAGAAACCACTCTCGTGGTTTAGAGTAACCTTTAGTGTAAACCAGGCCAGTTCTAATGAGGCCAAAAGGAGGGAAACTTGCCGTTTGTTTTGAAAAAAATACCACGATAAAAATTTAAAACTAGTTTTAATGAGTTCTGGGCTAAAAAATATTTTTGATTCTCTCACCACCGTCTTCTCTGATATTGTAAACTTAAAAAGATTCCAGTTCTTTTGTACTCAAATTTTCTTTCCTTAATATTTAACTCTTGCACTTCACACCTTAAAACCAAATGAAGTTGTTACAACTTAGAATATTTGCATGTAAAGAATAAAACTCCATATAAATATATTGGGACGCATTTAGCTTCTCTTTAGGTTACATTCATAACTTTATTTTTTAGAAGATAAATTTTGTGTAATAATTTTTTTTAAATAAATACTTAGAGGTATTTTGTTTTCATCCAATCAGTTTTGCTCAAAGCCTATAAGGCAGTTTCAAACCCTGAAGGCTGGCACTCTGGGAGGTGGCAACAGGTGGATGGCTGGAGCTCAGGAGTTCGAGACCAGCCTGAGCAAGAGCAAGACCCCATCTCTATTAAAAATAGAAAAACCACCAGCATTATGCCAAGCGCCTATAGTCCCAGCTACTTGGGAAGCTGAGGCCAGAGGCTCACTTGAGCCTAAGCATTTGAAGTTGCTGTGAGCCATGCTATGCAGATGCTACAGCACTCTGCCCAGGGTGACAGAGTAAGACTGTCTCAAAAAAAAAAAAAAAAAAAAAAACCAGGGCCAGCTTCATAGTCTTATTCCTCACCAAGTGCTTTACTTATCCTGGGATTGGTTCTCTGTCCTTACCAGTTAATCATGTCATATTTCTTTCTTTCTTTTCTTTTCTTTTTTTTTTTGGATAGAGACAGAGTCTTACTTGCAATCTACTCAGTAGAGTGCTATGGCGTCACACAGCTCACAGCAACCTCCAGCTCTTGGGCTTAGGTGATTCTTCTGCCTCAGCCTCCCGAGTAGCTGGGACTATAGGCACCTGCCACAACGCCCAGCTATTTTTTTGTTGCAGTTTGGCCAGGGCCGGGTTTGAACCCATCACCCTGGTATATGCGCCCTACCCACTGAGCCACGGGTGCCCTCTACATGTCATAGACCTCAATAAGCTTGAATTCATTCAGCTTTTACAGGTTCATTTCAGGTTTTACATTCATTCAGCAATACTTCTTATCTTGAAGGACAGCCTGCCAAATAAGCAGGTTGGATGGTGCAATATGTCCGAGGTAGACAATATCTTACAGTCTTACCCTCTTGGAAGTTTAGAGTCGTGATGTTCTGCCTATTTGCAAGTCAGACTTTAGGCTTCTCCAGCCTCCCAAACAGCCGTGACCCTGAAGTCTGTGGGAGTTGGGCGGGGGGCGGAGCTCCGTGACAGCTAAAATTACTGTCTCCAAGCCCAGCAACTCTATGCGTTTAGCTAGAACTAAACATGGAGGGTTCGCACTCTAATTTGAGGCACCATTTAAATTAACTTGGTTATCTGTTTGGTTGTTTTTTCCTCTAAAGAAGATAGAAATTGTTAAAAGGAGATAGAGTTCTGCTTAAGGCAGGTATGCTGGCTTTAGAGAGAAGTGATCACTGCCGGTCCTCCTATGAGGAAACGGAGCACCTACGAAGCAACAAATAAAACCAGCAAAGGGCAGAGTGCTGGTCAGTGTCCGTGCAGGTCGCCTCATGTATCCTAAGAGGCCCTAGATCATAGCTCATTACAACAGAGATGTGTCCCCTGATCAACATGGGCCATCAGGTAAAAGTTAAACTGTTCCACTTATTTAAGAAAGAGAAAAATGTGTTTCCCAAAAAGTTCTGTTTTCAAATACGGTTATATAAAGATTGGTCTGTCTGCAAAAGGGGCAAGTTTCCATTATTTAGGAATCACACATTCCTGTCCTCGTCTCTTTCTGAGCACTGCTAGGGAGAAGTTTTGCCTTGGGATAAAGCTTGTTTTGCTCATGTAGATCACTGCTCCGTTTGCCAAACCTGATTCCCTCTGTCTACTGGTTATCTCCCAAAATGAAATTCTCCCTTGAAAAATAAAGAACGCCTCATGTGCTTTGATTCCTCTTGGTCCCTCATTCAAGAGATAAGGACATACCTTTGAAATTTATTCAGCATTGTTTTGTTCCTGAAGATTCAAAGACTATAAAAAAAAATATATGAGGGCAAAATACTAACATCAGCCTCAAATTTTATAACCATTATCTACCAGATAGTCTCCATGGCTTCCATCTAAAAGATAATGCTACATTTCCTGTTTCCTTGTGTCTTTCTGTGTGGCTGTTTGCCCCCCCACCCCCACCCCCACCCCCGCCAAGTCACTAAAAGTGATGAATGAAGTTTCTTTTCATTAGGGGATGTGGTTGTGTTCTGATTTGCTAATTAGAAGCTGCAACTGTTACCATGAGCCAATCCCAGAGGTCATCCTAAAATTTTTACCTCCTTTTTTTAGTTCTCTAATTGGGTAAAATCTTGATTAACCAATGCCCTTGAAGTCCCCCTTTGTGTGAATGTGGCCACAGTAAAAGAATAAAAAAAAGTACCTTCCTAAGTCAGGTAGGAGAGCTGTGTCTACCCAGCGTCCTTAGATCTCCACCAACACTGGAGGTTAAACTCAAGGCCAGGCCAGCTTCAGAAGCCTGGGGACTATCTTCTTCAGCCCAACTCTGGTTCCTTCTCTCAGTACACAATTCTGTCTTCACAGTTGTTGCTTTCTCTCTTTATAAAGAAGGTATTATCCTTTTCACTTCCCTCCTCCTCCTTAAACAGAGCGTATTGGTCATTTTTAGTTGTTGGAATGGTTACCTCCTCGGTACCTCTCCCCTTGGAAACCTTTGATGCCTAGTTGAGAAATGAACATCTTTTTGTTCTACTCCATTTAAAAAATGTGAGGCGTCATGGAATGAGGAGGGAGGCAAGGGAGAGAAGATGGAACATACACAGGCAGTTACTCGGTAGACCTAAAACTGCAGCTGGTGAAACCTGCCACCACAGCCTGAATGGGTAGAGACGTGAACATCACAGCTGCCTCAGACCCTCGCCACACTTCTCTGTCTTTATTTTTCTCATTTCTGCCAATGCTGGCAATGCCTTCAACCACCAGGGACACATTCCTTTTTCCTGCCTGAAGTGTGGAAAAATTTTTTGTTGTCAGAGTTTTGTTGAAATAAAATTGGCATTTGGAAGAAGAAACGTTGGCTGGGAAGCTTAGCAGGGGCACAGCTTGCAAAGCGCTGAAGGGGGAAAGATTAGGTGGTTTGGGTCTGTGATCTGGTACAACAAGCCAGAGGAAGCCTTGCCTTGGTGAGGGTCAGGCTGGTGGCCTTAGCTGAGGTTTGGGGGAGTGTTACTATCTCAGTTCCTGGCGCTGTTTCTGTAGATGGTGGCACTCACGAGCCACCTGCAACAAATTCTGCTGGGTGCTGCTTCCAAATGCATCCCAGAAGGATTCAGTGGGCATAGGTAAGAATGGGCCTAGGGAGCTACCTTTTAACAAGGTCTCCATTAATCTTCTGCTCCTAAAACTGTTCAAAGTTCCAGTTCCCCCAGTCATTTACACATGCACAGCCAGACTGCTTACATTGAGGGGACTGACTCACCCCGGGTATACACATACAGAACTTCGGTAGAAACCAGGAGGCCTGTTTAAACTTTTGCCCCTAGAGTGCAGGGATCCTGGGGTATAGTTGGGGAAGCCCAGGGTGGTGTTCCCTCGCTCTCACCCAACCTTTATATGTAACTCTGCTTCTTAGAAACCTCTTCTTTTACCCTCAGTCCATTCTCCCTTTCCAAGAAAAGCATGAACAATTAAGATGTATCTGTTAGACAAGGCTCAGCTGTCTACTTGTCTGGGGAGGATTTCTATAGCCCCTGCCCACCAACCCCAGGAACCTGCTGTAGTCTTGTGCAAATGTAGGTGGTTATACATAATGTGCCACTGCCTCTTACTTATGTGTGTCTCTCTCCTATTAAACACTGAAGTTAATTGTAACATTGAGCTGCCCCCAGTTACTGCTCCATAAATGGTTGTCAAATGAACGGATGACCTCAAAGATCTCATGAGGACTCCTGATGCGTGTTCTGCTCTCCGGCGTAAGGAATGACCGAATGCATTTTTCCGTAAAATTAAAGATGTTTGTATTAAACTCGGCTTCCTGTGAGCCTTTCAAAAATGTGTTTCAAGAACAAAATAAATAGGATAGGAAGAAAATGAAGATGCTTTGAGGATCTAAACACTTGTGAAGTACATTTTTTTTTAAATGCCGCGAAATGCTTTAAAGAGCTCCAAGGAAATTTAAGAGGGGATCTACTGGATTTTGGCTAAGTGCTAAAAAAAAAAAAATTCTTAATTCCCTATCCAAATACTTCAACTTAAATTTACTGGTAGCTATTTCAGAGGAAGATGGGAACTCTGCAATCCTGAGTTTGTTATAAAGAAAATGTTTTTGTCTTCAAATGTTTAGAGGAGGGATTAAAGGCAATTTATGGCTAGGGTAGAGAGTAATAAAAGTAGTAACAATAGAGAGTCTTCTAAATTGTCATCATTTTCTGGAATTACTAAACAACATCCACCCAGCAGGCATTTTATGTCCAAAAGGAATTGCTTCCCTTTGTCCTGGCTTAATGTAAACTATAACATCAATCTTGTAGCTGCAAGATTGTTTAAAAAGTGAAGTTGATTCAGTTATATAGATGACTTCTGTCATTAGATATTTGGCCACAGGGCTCAAGAAACATATTTGCAATTTATTTCTTTCCAGAAATTATATTGCAAGGTCTATGTAAAACGTATTAAGATCAACCCATGGTCTTGTTGGTTCCTCTAGAATTGCACGATCTTTAATTCCTAAGGGAAAACATATAAGATGCTAAAAAGTATATTAACCAGATAGGTTATTTTCCTTTGTATAGATCCCGTTTTTATTAATAAATTCCCTGCTTACAGACTTCTATTTGTTTAACTAAAATAATCATGACTTCCTGTGGCATTTCCTACTTTATCAAGAACATTCAAAATGCAAGTATGTTTGATCTTTGCAATAACTCTGTGTAGTAAAAATGGTAATGATTTAATTTATAATTGAGATATAATTGATCCTTTTCACTTTGGGGGGAGGATACTGAGCTTCAAGGATAGTAGGACATTATCAGTATCAAACAGCAGAGCCAGAACTTGATATAGGACTTATCTCCAAATTGTGTCTTCTTTTAACTGTACCTCTGGCAAATTCAATACAATTTTACTTCGCGTGTGTGTTTATAAAGTAATACTAGAAATGTTAAAATGCTTACTCTTTCCTTTATCAATTAAGTAATTGTTCCCATGCTTGACAAAGTTCAATTTTTAGAAACTGCTCAACTATTCCTTGGAAATGACTTTCATGCATGGGTGTGTATGATGTGGAAGATGAATCTGGATTTTAAATAAGCGTGTGAATGTTTATCTGATCCTCTTGATTTAATGCTTTACATGCTTCTAATTGATGTCCTGGTGTCAATGCTATTTATGTAACAGAGTCAGTCTCAGTACCCTCACCTGAAAATAAGGATTATCTCTTTATTTTTATATATATAAGATTTCTTTTATATAGGATGAAATGTATACGTGCTCAGAATAGAAATTGTCAAGAATTGATCACCCTTTGATGCCAAGAATCCCTAGACCAGTATAGCTCTAACAGTCTAGGTTTTTAAATCAAAGGTATTGTTTTCTTCAGTAACTCAAACTCATATTGAGTCGAGCTTTTTTACTTACTCTAAGGTGGATTGCAGCGACCTATGTAGGTTTCAGTTTAACACGTGTGTCTTCTCCCCATTCAGGGTCAAAGAAGCCGAGGAGGTGTGTAAACAGAAAAAGGGCAAATCACTGTATAAAATCAAACCAAGACATGATTCTGGAATTGTGAGTATTTCACTTTACAGGTTTTCAACTTGTGATCTTCTTGGACTTGTAAACCCTGTCGCCATGACGTACACAGACTCGTTTTTTGTTTTTTTTTTTTTTAATTTGTATTTTACATTATTGTGGATATACAATAGTAATACATATTTATAGGGTGCATGTGATGTTTTGAGATAAACATATGATGTGTATTAATCAAATCTGGATAACTGGGGTCACCTCAAATATTTAACGTTTCTTTGTGTTAGGACATTCTAACTCCACTCTTTTTGCTATTTTTTTTTTTTTTTATTGAATGGTAACTGTGTACATTGATGCACTTTGGGGGTACAGTGTGGTGTTTTAATTAGTTTCCCCAAGTCTGGATAAATAATGAGCTTCTGACTTGAAGAATCTCCTTGTCCTGACACTTTTAATCAGACCCAGAAGGCTAAGAGAATCTTGATACTCAGTATTCAAAGCATAAGAATAGAGAGAAATCTACTTGCAGTGTTCCTGAAGATGTACGTGTTGGTGGGTATGGGCAGGACACCATCTTTCACTGTCTTTATCTCTCATGAATCCCAGCTCAGGCTGCATTTGAACCCAGAGTGACCGCTATAATTGGCTTAGCTTCATTGGGATCTAAAATATGATGGGGAATGCCAAGAGCAGAGTGATGCTTTGCACTGGGTGCCCAGCCCAGGGTCATGTCCACAGGTAGCTCTGCAGAGCCGGCTGCTCAACAGCTGTCAGACCATAGTCTGAGTTTAACCAGCTCTTCTCATGTCCTTCCTGCCCCTTCCTTCCTTGAAAACAAAATGCCAAGCTGTACCCCCTGGGAGGGGAGGCCTTGGTTAAAATGACAGATTTTCCCTTTTGATACCGAAGATGTTCTGTTGAATGTTTAGAGGGATTATCACTTAGTACGTAAGGAAATGGTGCTGTTGCTTTCAGTTAGGCCTTAAAATAGGAGCATTTTAAATGGGATTAGTCTAACATAGTCTAAACGGAAAAGACATTAAAATAACCCAAGTTGGGATGTGATTAAATAGCCCTATTTAGAAAAATTGAGGAATCATGTCTTCATTTAAAAGCTATTTCCCTTTAGTTTCTCTGTACCAAAATGATTGTTATTGAGTGACAAGTATTATATCATGTTCCAGTTTATTTTCTTCTCTTTTCTGATAAAACTTTATTGAATGAGGAGGAATAATTATTTATTAGTTAACCTCAAGATTATGCTATTATAAGGAAAGAAAAGCATTCATCATGAACCAACCAATTCAGTTTTCATATTCATCTATTTGTATGTAGAGTTGAGGCTGAGACGGGGTGAGTTGGTTCCCTTTCCTGTAATTTTTAAAACTTCACCTATTATCGGGGTGGTGCCTATGGCTCAAAGGAGTAGGGCACTGGCCCCATATGCCGGAGATGGCAGGTTCAAACCCAGCCCCGGCCAAAAACTGAAAAAAAAAAAAAAAAAAAAAAAAAAAACTTTACCTATTCTCAATACTTGGTAACTTGTCTCGATGAAAACTCTAAAAGTTAATACTGATCCTACTTTTTTTATACTTTTTCCTCTTACGTATTGGTGATATTTAATTTTTTCTGAGAAAATTTGACCCCAATCCAAAGGTTTTCTTTGGGCGACTCTAAAGTTCTTCCTTTTTAAAAAAGTTCTAACTTCTAACCCTAAGTCTTATCTGGTGTATTTATTTTCAGAAAGCAAAGATAAGCATGAAAACCTGAACAGCAGACAGGAGAATCAAAAGGAGTCATCGCCACAACCTTCCCACGATTCAGCTGACTTGAGGTCGGGAGGAAAAGGACATCATTCTGACTGTTTGTCTTCTTGACCTCGTGCATAATCTTTGCGTTTTCTAGACAGTTCACTAATCGTTGAATTTCACTATATATTCAGATAAAGATACAAAAGCGCTAGACCAGTGGAGAATTTGACACTTTTCCTTTTTTGTAAAAGTTCATGGTATTACGCCTATAGACCAAAACAGCATGGATAAGAGGCAGTACGTGCACTAATTCTGAACATGCTACACATTAACTTAAAGTTGACTTTCGTGAGACTATTCCTTGTCACAACAAAGACACTTTCCTTTCTACTGACAACCAGTCCTCCCCGTCGCTGCGTTTAGACACGTGGGTAAAATTTCACTTCTGGTGAATTGTCTCAATGTCACAGCTACGTCTAAATTTTCTATTTTAAAACTTAAGTACCATTTATATATCGTCATCAGTGCTCTCCCAACTCTCGGGTTGCTCTCCCTAATTATATATTTGTGAAAGAAGATTATCATTTTCGCAAGTCAGAGGAAGAATAGAAAAAAAATACTACATACAGCAAAAGAAAGTCTTTCTTAGAAATTATTGAATATAGGCAGAAATTATTGTTGCTTGAAATTATTATTGCTTATATTCAATAAGAAATTATTGAATATAGGCAGAAATCAGAGTTCTAAGTGCAGAGAAACATAGTGGTCCCTCCCCCCGTGTCGGTTTCTAGTCTTCCCACCCCCCCAGTGCTTCCAGTGTGTATATTACCATCCTTCAAGAAATAATAGGGCATTTAACAAAGATCGCTATGTGCAATACTGTTTTTAGTGTTTCTATTTCAATTTTTGTAGGATGTTAATTTTTATGAAGATAAAATGAGTTAATAAAGATAGTTAATAATAAAAGAGTTCTGAGTCGTATGAGTAAGGATGCATGTAAAATAGAGCCGTCATGTTTGACATGGGGTCAAAGGGAAGGGAAGGAGGGAAATTAAATTAGACGGTCTTCATACTCACAGGTGAACAAAACCTGCATCCAGTCCCAGGCATTCGGGAACGTGGAGCCTACCAATGATACCTAAATAAAAAGTCCCGATGACTTACTCCTTTATATCTTGAACTGGGATCTCTCTCCTGAGCTTCAGAAGACCTTCTGGTCATTCCAACTGCATAGCTAACCTCATGTTAAAATTCATCATGTGTGGCTCAGCGCCTGTGGCTCAAGTGGCTAAGGCGCCAGCCACATACACCTAAGGTGGCAGGTTGGAATCCAGCCCAGGCCCGCCAAACAGCAATGATGGCTGCAACCAAAAAATAGCCGGGTGTTGTGGTGGGCACCTGTGGTCCCAGCTACTTGGGAGGCTGAGGCAGGAGACTCGCTTGAGCCCAGGAGTCGGAGGTTGCTGTGAGCTGTGATGCCACAGCACTCTACCCAAAGGGATAGCTTGAGGCTCTGTCTCAAAAAAAAAACAAACTATTCACCATGTGTGAATTCCAACTCAGGTTGTTTGGTCCCTATGCCTGCTCATTCTTCTGTGTTGTCCATCTCAGTGACCAAAGCCACCGCCTTCAGGAACCAGCCCTCCTCTTCCTCATCTCATTCATCTCCCAACTGATGGGATGCATCCAGTTTTGTTGATCTCTTCCATTCAAGTCCTCGTTGCAGAACTGTCATTAATTACTTGAAAAACGTACTAATTGTTCTCATCTTCCAAGATTTACACTGCATCAGCTGTTCTTCTCTAAAATACAAACCTTATCTCAGTGTCCTACTTAAAACATTTTAGTGGCTGTAGGCACCGAGGTATGTGGCCTCAAGACACTATCCACAATCTTTGATGTGGCTGACGGAGTCCTGAGTGATCTAACGCCTATGGATCTTGGATCTCTGGATTTTGAATTCCAGCCTCCAGACCACCTGAAGTGGTGGTAAGTAAGCCTTCTAGGCTTAATTTCTCTCAACTATACGCTTTTCCTCATGTTTTTGCTCAGCTTGAAGCACTCTGAGTTTTTTCATTTGGTTAATTAATAATCGTGTCTGATTTTAGAAGTCTCTTGTCTCCAAGACGTCTCCTGACCCTGGGCTCCCCATCTCCCAGCACATAACAGACACTCAATACATACTTAGAGAGTAAGCAGGATAGGAATGTTAACTATGCCAAATGCTTCAGGATACCAGCAAGTTGAGGGCTGCAAGAAGTCCCTTGTTTACTGAAAAAGCAGAGTGGTAAAGGCTAAGGGAAGTGTTAAGGAAGGAGATAGAAAGGGAGGCTCCATATAGACTCAATATTACATAATTAATGAAGACATTTCAGGAGCTTCAAGATAACAAGAGTTTTCTATCCTTTGAGAAACATTCTGTGACTTGAAAATTGGAATTTAACCTCTGTTTCTAAATAGGTAGAATAGAAAAAAATATATTTTCTTTCCTTTTTTTTTTTTTTTTTTTTTACAGTTTTGTCTTGGGCTAGGCTTGAACACACCACCCCGGTATTTAGGGCCAGTGCCCTACTCCTTGAGGCACAGGTGCCACCTGATAAAATATATTTTCAAAATTATAGATATAGCGTGGGACAAGGGTCGGAGGAGGGAAGGAGGGGGCAAGCAACAAAGATCTCTCTACTGGAGAGACTTCATGCCCCGTTTGTGGAGGGAAACCAAGCCAGGCTCCCTACCAGAGATGTGGGGCTTGCCTGCTAATGAGAGTCAGCCGAAAACATCTACAGTGGATACCAGAGGGTGTGGCAAATATAAATCAGTGTATGTATGGTGGCAAGAGAAAGACAAAATTGGGCCAGTGGATTCATTGGTCATTGGCCCATGTCTCTACCATACAAATATCACCAGTGTCACTGCCATACAGGAGCCCAGTGCCACCAGAAAAGGCTTGTTCTGGACAAGGAATAGGTGGACATGATAGAAAGTGACTAGATAGAGAAGAGGGAAAAAGTATCCAATGTACTCAGCTCTACTATAAACTAATCTATAGCTTTCATATGATAGCCCAATTATAGTCCAAGAATATGGACTATACAGGGGAGGGGGGGGAGGGGAGGGAGGGGAGCATGAGTGGAGGGAGGGTGATTGGCAGGACTGCACCTGTGGTTCGTCTTACAAGGGTACATGTGAATCTTTCTAAATGTGTAATATAAATGTCTTAACACAATAACTAAGAAAATGCCATGAAGGCTATGTTAACCAGTTTGGTGAAAATATTTCAAATTGTATATAAAATCAGCACAGTATACCCCATGACTGCATTAATGTACACAGCTATGATTTAATAAAAAAAAAAAAAGAGAGAGAAGTAAGAGGGAAAAACATGAGCACACTCTCAAGATGACTGCCAAACCCAACAGCCAAAGCATATGAGGAAAATATCAAGAGGAAAGAATAAATCAAGTCAAAACCAACGAAATGAATTCACCTTCAATAAATGCAAATAATAGGACAAAATTCAAATAATTATGTTTAGAATCTATGAAGAAACTTGAAATATGTAATCATTAAGGTAGGAAAAAATTAAGCTGAATGAATTCTAGGTGGACACAAAGAGACAATTAGTGATTTGGAAGATGATACTAAGGAATTTAATGAGATGGTGCAGTGGAGAGGAAAAATGTTTTTAAATGTGTGAGAAAAGTTAAAAGAGATACAGGAAAAAGAGACTCCAATGTAAGAAGCATCGCACTGGGAGAAAATAAAGGAAATTATAATAGCCAGAAGAAACAACGTGGAGAATTTTCTAGAGCTGAAGAAAGACACATCCTCTGCTGGCGAATGTGTAAGGGGTGCCAGACACTAAGTTTGTGTCTACGTAAGTCAAAGTAAATCTCTAGCTAGGTAAAGACCAAATGTCAGAACATCCTGAAAGAAAGGAAACATCACCTACAATAAAGTCACTGTTATCCTGAAAGCAGGTTCATCTTCAATGCCAATACATGAGGCTTGACAATTAAGTTCGTGAACTCGCTACTGTGCACTTAGCAGCACTGTGCAAACGACGTGGTGGCAAGATTTTGTGACTTCGGTCCATCAGGGTCTCATAGCTGTGTTTGTATGGATGTGTGGTGGTGGTCATCACTGTTGCGTGTTTTTGTGTGCTGTCGCCAGAATGGGGGGTGCTTGAATTAGAGCAGCCAACACAACATTACATTTGTTGTTGAACTTGGCAAGGGTGGAAATGAAATGAGGGCCATGGTAGTCCAAGTTTATGGGGATAATACCACAAAGAAAATGGCAGTGTACAAATGGATTAAACGTTTTCTGAAGGGAGAGAAAACATCGCTGATGAATACAGGTCAGGGTGGCAATAACGTGCGAATCTAACAAAAACATTGCAAAAGTTCATCAGTTCATCGAATTATGCATAAAATTGTCAGCTAACTGTGAGACGTATAGGAGACCAACCAAATATCAATAGAGAAACAGGAATATCTTGGGAAATTTTAGCAGGAGAAAGGGGTGGCTCTTGCATCAGGCTTATCCACCAGATCACATAGCACCTTTGTGAGTGAGTTTTTAGCCAGTAAGCAAATAACTGTATTGGCACACCCTCTCTACTTTCCTTATCTGGACCCCAAGGACTTTTTTCTTTACACAAAAATAAGGGAAATATCAAAAGGAAGACACTGTGATGACATTCAGGACATCAAGGGTAATATGATGACATCTCTGAGCGCCATCCTAGAAAAAGGGTTCCCAAATTGCTCTGAAGAGTAGACTAGGTGCTAGTGTCAGTAGATGCCCAAGGGGAGAACTTTGAAGATGACCAACCAGAGTGAAGTTCAGCAGTGAAGTATGTAGCACCCTCTAGGACAAGTTCATGAACGTAGTGGTCAGAACTTGTATAGTAGAAAATAGGAGTGTCTTCAAATTGTGGAAGGAAATCAGTGAATCAAGACCATTATAACCAATCTGAAGTATCATTCCCGTGGAAGGAGAGAGGTCTTTTTGCAGACATACGAAAACTAAAAGAGTTTACTACCCCCAAGTCTTACTGAACGACAGTCTCTAAGGGTACATTTCAGAAAAGAAAATAAATGCCAAGTGAAGGACTATGAGATAAGAAAACACAGGGTGGCGCCTGTGGCTCAAGGAGTAGGGCCCCAGCCACATATACCAGGGTGGCAGGTTCAAGCCCGTCCCCGGCCAAAACCGCAAAAGAAAAAAAGAGAAGAAAAGAAATCAGAGAGCAAAGGAAATGTGAAGTACATCAGCTCTAGATTGCAAACAACAACAACTACAACAGACTTCTGTATTTACACGGCAACTAAAATTTTAGATAATAACAACATGGGTGGGAGAAATTCAGGGAATAATTCAAACAAGCTAAGAGGCTTGTCTTATTCTGTTCATTTGTTCAATTCAGTGGATGTTTACAGAGTGGCTCAGAGGCACCAGAAACTATTGGAGGCTTTGGGAGTAATGGACAAACAGAAAATATCCTATCCCCAGGGAGGGGATCAGTGTGCCCCCACAAAACAGGCACAATGTAAAGGGTGTGCGGCCCACCTCCTTGGTGCAGGACACAGCTCCAACTGGGGGAACCTTGCCTAACAAAAGCAAATATCGTAACCAGATCATTTGTATCCTCCAATTAATCTGAAATTTAAAAAAAAAAGAAACTGTCCCATCCTCATGGAATTACATTTTTTTTTTCACCCTGGATAGAGTGACATGGCCTCATAGCTCATGGCAACCTCCAACTTTTGGGCTCAAGCTATTCTCTTGCCTCAGCCTGAGTAGCTAGGACCACAGGCACCCACCACAACACCAGACTAGATTTTATTATTATTATTATTATTATTATTAAATCATAGCTGTGTACATTAATGCAATCATGGGGTACAATGTGCTGGTTTTACATACAATTTGAAATGCTTTCATCAAACTGGTCAACATAGCCTTCACAGCATCTTCTTAGTTATTACCTATGGGGCATCTTACAAGGGGACATGTGAAATTTACCAGGTGTAGAATATAAATATCTTAGTTTTTAGAGACAGGATCTAGATCTTGCTCAGGGTGGTCTTGAACTCCTGAGCTCAGGCAAATCATGGCCTCAGGAATTTACATTCCAATGGGGGCAGACAAACAGTGAACAAACAGTGATGCCAAATAGTGTCAGGTAATATGGTATTTAAGTAGCATAATAGCATAGAGAACAGAAGTGGGTGCAGCTATGCCTGGAAAACGTCTATAAATTGATACAGTGCCCGGATGAACTTTGCTTGTCCTACATACACAACACTGTGAACTCTAAGTGTTAAGAAGGAAAGCAGACAGGGAGAAGATAAAGACTATGTTTAGACTTTCTTACAAAAACGTGAAGGTAAATATATATTAAAATTTTAGGGCTATTCATTAAAAGAATAAAAATAAAACAGTGGGTATTAAAAAAAAAACTCTTTATCAATTCAATTAAAGGCCAGAAAGGTATAAAGAAAAAGCCAAACAAAGAATAGTAAAAAAAAATTTAAAAAGGAGTGATTATGGTTGGTAGACAGGAGAACTTTGGAGAAGGAAGGAATTGTTACTCACAAACTCTGAAAATCCTGAGTAATCATTCCTTGAGTTATGCCGGCTTGTCATTATCATTCCCCAGCCAATTAGTGAATTCAGACTTTCAGAGGTGGTATTTTTTTCTTTTTTTTTTTTTGGTTTTTGATTCCCATGAAATGCATCTTGGTTATATAATCAAAAGGAATAGAAAGTGGTTTAATGTTGTAAAATGGTGTGACAAAGGAGTGTTTACTCCTTCTCCTCTCAACAAACTGTTCCAAGCAACAAGGAACAAAAATGCATCATCTTTGATGAAAACGAGAGATACCAAAAGCCCAAACCACGAAAGATATAGAAGATTTTCCATGTCTTCTATGGTGTGGGGGAGAGCAGAGAAAGGATATTCAGATTCTCATAGAGACACTTCTCTTAAAAAGCCAGAAAAATCTCTTCCTTCAAGGTGAAGCCACAGCCTTAGGAAAAATCTCAAACTCCTGTGTTTGCAAGAACGGACCTTGGGTCACAGTTGGTATTAGACACTTCCTGGAATGTGGTCTGTTATTTTTAAAGGCAAAAAGAATTGTCTCAATGTGAAATCAAACAGAGAAGTCATATTTGCAGGAAGATACCTGTCAGTAACTCTAGGGTAAGGGAAGAGACCCTGAAATTAAAGTAGACAATTCTAGAACAAGACACGCCACCACCCTGCTTCTTAATGAAATATTTAATAGCTCCAAACACAGCCTTACTCTCCCCAACACACACAGCTTCGAAGAGCTAGTGAGTGTAACACTGCTACCAAACTAACAGAATTATTCAAAAATAACGTGTAGACAGACTGATTGGTAAACAGCAATGAGAAAATGCAAAGCACAATATTAGCAAACACCAGGAGGATCATGAAGCAGCGGGGATTATTCTAGAAGGCCAGGATGATCACATATGTTACGTATTGGATATGTATCTGAGAATGTACATATGTAGAGAAAAGATTATATGATTTCTTCTAAATGCTAAAAAATCATAAGCAACTTTGGAAGAAAAGATCTGAATAATACAAAAATGTCCTTAAACTATCACATACCTCAAGATCAAGTCAACCTGGGGCATAATGGGGAAGCATTGGAAGTGACCCCATTAGAGGTCAAGGACAAGGTCAGGATGTCTATTTTCACCAGGAGTATTTATCACTGTTTTGTTGATAGAAAAAAATAGAAGGGATATACAAATGAAAACCAAAAGTGATTATTGTTCATTTACTGTTTATTATACAATATACTCAGAAAACAATAAATAGTCAACCAAATGCAAGGGACAGCACTAGAATGTTATAAATTGATGAGGCTAGAAGTTAACGTACAGAAATCAAGAACTTTCATGTATGCAAACGATACCCAGTGGTGAGAGTGAGAAAAGTCCTCTCAGTTAAATAGCAAAAAAAAAAAAAAAGATAACACAGAATAACGTTCATAAGAAATGTAAAGATCTATATGAAAATAATTGAGATAGAAAAATTGGGAGACATTGTCAGTACTCCCTAAACAAAGGTACAAATTTAATGCAATTCAAAGAAAAATACCAACAACAATTTTTTTTTTTTTAATTCGGCCCAGGCCAGGTTCAAACCTGCCAGCCCCAATGCAGGAGGCTGGAGCTCTCAACGTTGAGCTACAGGTGCCCAGCTAGACTGGTTTCAATTTTGTTTGTTTTGTTTTGTTGACTTCAAAGTTCCTATGTAAAAATCAATAAGAAGAGTTAGAAAGGTGTGGGGGGGGGGAAGAAATAGTTAAGAAAGGAACTTGTCCACCATGTATTAAACATAAGAGGAAGTGACGAGTAGCACAAGGCTGGAAATGTCTAAATAATGAGGTAATATTTAGACCTTAAAGAGAAAGAATGAGGGCACTTTACTGATTTAGAAGATGTACAATATTTTGTTAATGGGAAGAAAAATCCATGAAAAAATCTTGTATCTTTGTCATTGGCATGTGGGAAAAAAGTCAAGAAGCAGAACTATATATACCATGTTTCCCCGAAAATAAGACCTATCCAAAAAATAAGCCCTAGCAGGATTTCTATGCATTTGTTAAATATCAGCCCTACTCCGATAATAAGACCTAGTGATGGGTCTAGTGGCTATCTGCATAGCCACGCCCTGAATTTCCGCATGGAGATGAAGACATCCCCTGAAAATAAGCCCTAGTGTGTCTTCTTGAGAAAAAATAAATATAAGACAGTGTTTTATTTGGGGGGAAACACAGTAGCAATATAATTTACAGAATTTCCGGAAATTAACATGTGTAGGCTATCTCTGGAGGCATTCACAAGTAACTGGTATGTATTGTTTCTGGAGAAAATAAGCTGATAGAATTGGGGAACAGGAAAGAGAATTTTCCACCACTACTTCCTTTGATTCTTTTAGATTTTGCACAATGTGAAGCATAAGGCAATGTAGAAATATGTTAGAATTAACTTTATGGAATTTTTCTCATGTCCAGGATCCAATGACAGTTCTCTGGTCAGTTCTGTTGAACCCAGATGCTTTGGTACGTTACCGTGGCAATGCTATCTCCCCAAGGAAGATGAGGACATTCTCACTCTAGACTGCATGGAGAGCTAGTTGGTAAGGGAGGCAACTGAACCTTGTCTCTTTCTTGCAAGGGGAAAAAAAAAGTCACAGTGGTCTATAGGCCACTGGTCACATTTTCTCCTGTGATGGTCTGATTGTTACAGCAACACTGGGCTTTTAATTTCTCAAGAGACCCATTTTGGTACTACTTATACAAAACCTCCTTTCACCTCAATTGCAGAGTTGGTTCACATTGCCCTCATCAACTACACAAATGATTCTTACTTACAGCTATACTCCCATGCATATACATGCTAAGGTTTCTCTAGAGACTAACATCCATGTCTAATCCATGCAAGGGACGTAAGAGCAATTTACACTCTGCAGGTTAATCGACAACAAAATTTCTTTTCTGTTTGTTGGAGTCAGAACTTGGCAATAGGCTCACACCATGTCCCGGCAAGCCATATGCTCTGGAGCTCAATTAATCTAAGCTGGGCCCCATGATTCTTATTTTGTATTCATACACTGTGCTTTGTAAATGATGTCTGTAATTTGTCAGCATAGTCTTAAATTAGCAAGCTCACATTTTTCAGGCAAAGAGTGAGAATCAACAATTGTAATATTTAGCTTACAGAATTCCAGGGTAGGTCTAGAAATAGACCCCATCCACAGAGTGCCTTCCAGCACATGGAAAATCAGACGTGTGGTGCCTATGGTAACCCAAATTGTATATTCTTTGGTTCCTCAAATAAAACAAAAATTAAAATATATATATACCATGGCGAAAACAAAAGCAGAAAGCAAGAAACTCCAGATGTAAATATTTGGATAGCTCTCAAATCGTTTTTGGTAAAGTTTCAAACATCAAATTTAAAGATTCCAGCCTTGATTAGACACCCAATTCATAATTTTGTACCAGGTACCTCCTTCCCATAAATTAGCGATTGCATCCTGTTAAATAGCTACGGTTTTGTTAGATGAATAATGACCTGGCAGCAGAATCCGACGGATAAAGGCAGTAGTTGGAGACTTTATGTGTGCCTGGTTTATTAAATACACTCTTGGTCTTCAAGAGTGTGAGTTGGGGGTAGGATACAGGCCATAACTAGTTCATTAGAAAGACATATCATTGCCCCAAAAGCAGAGCATGGAGGGGTGCCACTGGGGTGGTTAGAAGTTGCTGAGAGTCCGCGTGGCAGCAGATACACTGGGAGGTGGAAGGGCTTAGAAGCTTAAAGGCCTTAGAAGAAAAGATGAAGTGAAACATTGGGGGGTCCCACTTTTATGTCAGGCAATAGGTGGATGTCACCTGAGGAAGGCTACTCATTTTTTCTCTTATCTCCTATTCTTTCTACTGTTTAAATATTTTTTTTTTAGTTGACAAATAGTTATTGGACATATTTGTGGGGTACACAGAGAGGTTGCCATATAGACAATGTAGAGTGATGAGAATTAGATCAGGGGAATTAGCACATGCGTCATCTCAAAGATTTAGCATTTCTTTGTTTTCAACATTCAAGAGCCTCCTTCCAGCTATTTGAAACTACATATTATTGTCAACTTCTCACTCTTTTTTGTTTGTTTGTTTTTTTGAGACAGAGTCTCAAGTTGTTGTCCTGGGTAGAGTGCTATGGCGTCATAGCTCACAGCTACCTCCAACGCCTGGGCTCTATAGATTTTCTTGCCCCAGTTTTTCTATTTTCAGTAGAGATGGGGTCTTGCTCTGGCTAAGGCTGGTCTCGGACTCGTGAGCTCAATCAATCCACCCACCTCGGCCTTGCAGAGTGCTGGGATCACAGGCGTGAGCCACCACGCCGGCCAACTTCCCACTCTTTTGAAGGAGAATTTGCGAAGGCTTCTTTTCCCTCTGCTGCCCTCTCTGTTAGAAGCTCCACACTTGTATGTGTTTGTACTTTTAAGTCACCATCTTTGCTTCTCTATCAGCTTCTCTAGATACAGCTTTTCACTTAAATTCCAGTCATATTTCTTCAAACAGGGAGGAAAGGTTTATTCACATTATTGCACTGCCACTGGAGACCCAACGTCTATAAAAACCCACATTGCTATCTTCTGATACCAGATCTTCTCTCATATTGAGTCCCCCAATGTCTCCTACTAACACCCTTCTTTCTCATCCCCACATTCTGCAAATATTTCACATATTTTTCTTTTCCTTTCAGATCCAATTCCATGACCTGGTCTGGCCCTAAATCTTTAGCTTACATTCTCGCAAGAAGGCCCCTCAGCTGGCCTGTCGAGAGCCAGAGTCTGTTCCCTCCGGCCACTTTGCTTATGGGTTGGGGCTAGGGTAACCCTTGGAGAAATCTGTCAATGATTTTCTATTTCCTGTGAGATCAGGGGAACGTCCCAGGGTTTTGTCCAAGACCCTCCATATTCTTTACCCCCTGCCTCTTCTTTCCACCTGTGGTCCACACCCCTCCACCCCGACCCCCATACACACACACTCACATACACACGCACACACAGGTGACAGTTGTGGTGCTCTGCCTGGATACCCTCTACAGACCTGATGTCCCCATCGCATCACTTGTGTCACTTCCTGAACCCTGCTGAAAGTAGGAACTGGAGAGTGACCCTTAGTAAAGGGAAATTCATGCCCCCTCCTGGGCATGGTCTGTGGGTGGTGACTGATTGATGTGGGTTACAAAGCCCTGCCCCCCCTTGCTTAAATAGGGGGCAACTGTAAAATGCCATCTGGCTCCCCATAGGATCATAGGAGACCTCAACTGTGACCAGATGGCTTTTCCAGCTATACAATTGTTTTCCTCACATCCCTCCAGGTCTCTGTCCTGCAACATTCCCCAGTCCACCTGCTGACTAGCCTTTCTCAGAGTTTGGAAATGAATCTAACATAGTCAGCTCCCGTGCTGGGCAAGGAAGGATATTCCAGTGGGATCTGGAGGTGGCTCACTCGTCTGCCAGCTGACAAGGACAGCCCCTGACATGCTACAGCAGCACAAGGTTAACACTTTGCCCAAGGGTAAATTAGGATGGGATGCTGGTGGGGGCACGCACTGGCTGGTGCAATGCCTTTGGTGCTTTAAAGTTATGAGGGACAGAGTACCTATAAGCACCTTGGGATTGGGTACTAATTTCCAAGTGTCATGGCTTCTTGAAGATAAAATAAAAGACTCAGGGTAATTAATCATCCATTCAGGAAGAATGTGAAGGCCAAAGATAGGGGGTCTCCCTGGCAGCAGTGAATTAAGCCTTGGTCTCCTGCAGTCAGAGGAGGACTCGGTTGTAAAGGAAGTGCTATTTCAGAGACGTTTGGATTCTCAACTCCAGCAAGTCTCCTGTGTCAAGGTTAGAACCCCAATAGGGAAGCAGTAGAACCCCTAGAACTAGGAGGTAAGTCCCTGGGTAGTTGCAATGGAGACTCTCAAACTCCCAAATTCCTTAGGCTGGTTATTAGACTCCCATCCCTCCTGGGGGTGTGTAGGGGGCTGAGGAAGGACAGGGGCACACACTGAAGTCACTGAAGTAGCTAGGAGCAGCTTGGGGCTGTGCCCTGCGTAAGGGACGGAGGGGAAGAATGGGGGACCAAGGAGAGAAGCTTGGCATTGAGTCAGATAAGGACAACTCTCCCCAGAAGCAGCAGCGTGGAGCTGTGCCCTGAGTGGGGGACCAGGGGGAGGAACTGGGCATTGAGTTGGATAAGGACAACTCTCCCCAGGAGCAGCAGCTTGGGGCTGTGTCCTGAGTAGGGGACTGAGGGAAAGAGCAGAGGGTTTGGGTTATACTTCTCACCAAGAAAGCTCTCTCCCATCAGCCACACTACAACAGATTTCCCCAGAAAAGTATTACTCAGCTGTTAGGATGATTCTTGCAGGACTGCAAATGCTCTGATCTACACTCAATGAAGTAGAAATACAGGAACTTTCATGATGCCTGGTGGATAAAAGCATCTAAAGCAGTGGTTCCCAACCTGTGGGTCATGACCCACAGGAACTGTATTAAAGGGCCATGGCATTAGGAAGGTTGAGAACCACTGAAAAGGCTCAGAGAAATGGGCTTGCCAAGGTGGATTTGCTATGTAATGCTAAACAAAGCAAAACACCACCACCACCACCCAAAGAAAACACTAGCCATCTATGTCCCGAGGAAGGTCTCTGTTTTCCAAAGCAGTGATGCCTGTCCTTCCAAGAAGGGCTGAAGCTTTGGTGAGCTGCTCAGAGATTTTGGGTCAGCTCATAGGCCAGGGGTAACTTCAGGAAAAGGTGCTGCCAGTCAGCCAGGCTCCCTGGTGGGCAGGAGAGTAGCAGGATCCTAAAGTAACGAAAGCCAGGTTTTAATGCTGAGCTTTTAAAAGTAATAAGCCAGGTGTCACAGAGAGTGATAGGACTGTAGTGGCGTCCAGGAGTTCCTGAATTGGAGATGGTGAATAGAACATAATGTTTCTGGAAGCAAGATAGACCAGGTGGCAGGTAGGGATCGGGTCCTGCTTAACTGACACTGTCTAAACAAATCAATAATGGATAATCCTGCAAAAGGCAGGAACTCAACAAAAATATCACGATCTCTTGCCTGGTTTTCCCTGGAATCCACTGGCTAAAGGAGTGAATGATTCCTGTGACCCTTGCAATACCAGGGCAAATATACTCATTTATTATTTCCTCATGCCTTAACTAGAGAACTTTGGACCACTTATTCAGCTAAATATGCTTCCCTGAATGCTGGGTCTGAGTTGACACTATTTCCTGGAGCCCCAGCAAACCACTCTGGCTCCCTGCTAATGTAGGGACACACAGGGGCCGCCAGAGTCCTGGCTGAGGGCTGGCTCTCAGTGGGCCCACCAGTCCATGGACCTACCTGGGGATTCTTCCCCTGATTTCCAAATACATAATTGGAAGGGACAGTCTTCCGGGTAGAAGACTCCTCATAATGACCCTGAATTGTTAGGGAAGAGCTATTGTAGTGGCAAGGAACACGTGGAAGCTTCCGACAGCAAAATGGGCGTATCAGGAAATACTGAATTCCAGAAGGAATAAAGGAATTAACAAAATACTCAAAGAGTTTAAGATTGTAGTAGCCCCGCCCACATTTTGCTGGCTCCTACAAACGTCAAATGGGACATGCCAGGGAGGGCAGCGGCCCCAGTTACAGCTCTTATACACAGTCTGGTTAGTTGTGTTTGTTCTGTTCTTTGCTAGAGCAGATGAAAACGACTTCTAGAACGTGATCTGGCAAGTGTGCTTTTTTCCCTGTACCTGTAGGCAGGAGAACTGGTCTTGCCCCCATCCTATGTCAAGTTCTGACACCTGAGGGACCCGAAGTGTATGAACATTGTCTGAAACACTACTCTGATTCACCGAATAATTATCAGATGAGAGCAGATCAGAGATAGGGGATGCGTATGGTGGAGGTCTTGGCAATTGCATATTCAACACACCTGAGAAAGTGGGTGATCAATTTACAGAGATTCAGGAATCTTCTGATTGATTTGGGGCAAAATAGAGTAGATACATTTTCTCTATTCCTGTCACTAAAATCTCTAGACGTTGTATATATGTCTATACATTAAAAAAAAAAAAAGATTCTAAAAAGAAAAGAAGGCTGATTAGGCAGGAAACTCAGGACTCAGGAAATGATATGGCAGTAAGGTCCCTGGTTTTCTTTTTTTTTTTTTTGCCTTACTGAAAAATTGCCTGACTGAAAATTACAGAAGTAAAAAAAAAAACAAAAAAAAAAAACCAAGCGAGTACAAATGACAACAATATAAATGGCATGGTTTCCCATATTTGGCTTTTGGTAAAGTGGACGGGCTGCTTGCTGTGTTCAAGAGTGACGGTGGGATCAGGAGAAGAGGGAGGCCAGGTTGGGGATTAAGTAGAATTCAGAAGATAGCACGGTGATCGACACGCTTTAATTGCATTGTTTATGATTTGGTCTCACTGCTGTGTCTCATGCAGACAGTAATAATCAGTGGTGCTACATTCATCATTCAGTACGCTTTCTAGTAATTCATACATGCTGTGTTGTTCATGCAACAGTAAAAGTTCATTTCCATTGCCTTTAGAACTTAAAAATCAGTCAGCCAAGTTTAGAAATAAGTGAATTGGAATTCCCCAATGGAGTAACCTGTCACATTTAATAAACTAACATGAATTATCTATTAGAAAGTTGACTTTAATTCCTTAGAAGTCACACAGTGAATCAACCATGTGCCATTTTCTTAAGGTTTTTTTTTTTTAATTTTTTATTGATAATTGAGTTTCTTCAATGGCAGGTAAGTCAACTAGTAGAAAAACGGAGTCACTGTGAAACTAAAAAGTATTTAAATTAAGAAATGCGGAATCCCGGGAGAAGTAAATATGAAAATGAACAAAACAAAAGACAAGTTCTAGCTTGTGAAGAGACACTGGCTGTGAAAGGGAAGATGAGGATAACAGTGGACTTTGATTTGCAGAAGTTTCTCAAGGCCTCTTCTTTCCGGGTTTCGTATTCAGAGAGCACAGTGAGAATATTCCATCTTCCGCTGGTGGGAGATGTGTAGCTTGGAAGCTCCCCAATCCCAAGCTTGAGAGCTACACCCACCACCTCTGCTCCTTGGATACCTAATTCTGAAACTCTTTGAAGATGCCAGGCCCCGTCTCCCCAAAGGAGATGGTCGGACCCAGGATAGGGGTTGAATTCACCATAATCAGACAAAAGCCTGGGGCTCCTTCACCGCTCATGACAACACTATCAGAATTCCACTTTTAGGGCACGTCACACCAGGATCACATCATAAGCCTAGAGTATCTTTATTTGTTCTATAATTTAATAGTATACCTATAAAATAATTACATTATACTTATAGCTTTCCTTCATTTATAAACAGAACAAAAAAAAACACACAATTAAATACGATTTGAGCCATTACAAGGTAAACTTTGTACATACAATAACCCGCAGAAGGAGCTTCACACTGCAGCGTCTCATAATGCTTTCACTGCTACACCCACGATTGGGTTTAAAAGAGACTGTGCTCAGGTTCGTATTCTGTAAATTCTCAGCTTAATCTTTCTCCTATTTATGTGGGTTCTGTATTAATAAGATGGCAGGGGTTGGCTTTGCAGTTGGGGTGGAGACTCCCCTTGACTCACCTCCTACTGACTATGATCATGTCAATTCACTTCTATCTCAGCACACCTGTGTCTTGTTCTGCCACAGAGTCTGCCTTGAGGGTTTCTGCTGAATGCAAAAATCACTTCTGATCGTGGACACCCTCCCCACTTTTTCTCTCCATTCCCAGGTTCCAGCCCTCAAAGATTTCTTTTCACTTCTGCCTCCTGATTTCAGGCTGTATTTACCTATTGACAGAGCTCTGATGCCCTGGACCCTAGCACAGTCTGCTCCGGTCTCATGGTTATTACAGAAATGACAGAAAAGACCCTTGCCGTGCAGCGGCCTGAAAAAGATTCACCAACACACCCATCCCCAATTCTTGCTCTCTAGGTCAAGCCTAGATCCACGGCCACTGCCCAGTGTCAAAAGCTTCAGTTCCCAGAGACACTCGCAGAAGGTCTGTGTCACGTACCAGGAAACCAGCCTGTTGCCAGGAGCCCTTGCTGGGGAATCACCAGTGCAAAATCTGCAGTCTGCTGACTCCCTCCAGGAATTCACATTCACATTGGTCAGATTCCAGAACCACTACTCACAGGGACGCCTTCCCAGGACATGTGAGCAAAGGGACCCAAAGAAAGCCTAATTTTGCTGGAAAATAAGTTATCTCTACTTCTTTCTATCAAGAGTCCACAACATGGAAATGTCAAGAATTTGTTATAAAAGTGAAAAGTGACCTTTATTAAAATCTGTACTTGGAAAAGGAGGAGAGGTGTTTTCTGCAGGATTGCTCAACTAAATTACTATTCTATATATTTTATTTCTTTTTCCTATACCAAAAGTGATCTGACTCCTTATATTTTTAAATATCTTTCTTAACAGGAAGTATTTTTGGCTTACTGGGATGGCAGTGAAAATAGCGTACGTTCTCAGCCCACGTATACATCTGCATGGGACTTTTGGGGTTTAGGAGTAACAAATTCCCAAACTATTCACCTTCCTGTACCTATTGCCCCAACCCAATTCCTACATCGTGCTGCAATGTTCTAGTACCTTCAGTGAAATAATATTCCACCTAAAATCCGGCTCCTAAAATCTCCCACTCCAAGAATAGATGCATGACAGTGAATTACTGACCAGGCCTTATTGCTGAGTAAAAACACCTTCTGGGCAGACCTGCTTTCCTCCTAACTCAGAATTGTGCTGCAAAGCCAGCGTCAAAACGTGTGAAACAATATATGGATAGGTCTATAATACTTTTTTTTTTTCTTTAACAGCTCTTTACAATATAGGTCAATTATAAAACCAGCGTTAATACAGAGACCTGTGTGCGTGGTAATATTCTAACTGCAGCGGTAAGAGCATGCACACCGGAGTTCATCTTTAGTCCACAAATGTGTAGGTGGAGGGTGAGGAAGGTGAGGAAGAAAGGGCGATGGTGGCTCGGGTGGGGGAGGGTGTGGCCTGCAGTTAGCAAGGTCCCCAGGGAAGCCCACTTGAGGATCCAAGTGGCTCAAGTTGTCTTCTTGGTGTCAGGTTTGCAAGGAGACCCCTCCTCCCCCACGGTCCATGGACATTTTCCTGCGAGTTGTCCCCTGCTGCCTGAGAGCAGCTGCCGAAGGTAGTGGGCGGATCACAGAAGTTTAGGGACCAATGGGAGAGGCTTGGGGACAGCTCCCAAGAGTGAAGCATCTTGGCCCTTCGCTTCACCGGAGTGTAGGGGATTGCCAGGTAAACACTCGCTTTTCCACACGGTGGAAACGTCACTGCCAGATTTACACGCATCTGCCTCTCCGACGGCTGGGGGGCGGGCGGTGCTGCTTCCCCAGCCTTTTCCTTCGGGGCCTGATCCACGACCTGATTTGGGAGGCCCCCGTGGGGCCCGGGGTCGGTCAGAAACACATCAGCAAATCTCCACGTGCGGTCCACGTTGTTGACAGCGACACCGTCAGCCCAGGGGAGGTGCTTGCCGCTGAGGGGCGGGGGGATGGGCTGGGGGGCCAGGCTGCGCCTGAGCAGGCTCGGAGGACAGGAAGGAAGCGAAGGCGGCGGCGGCGCGACCCGGCGGCGGGGGCGCGTGCAGTGCGAGCTGCGCCCGGCCGGGGCGCTCACTGCTTGTCCGAGTCGCTCAGGTTCACCGACATGCACCGGCACTGCTTGACCTTCTGGATTTTTTTGTGTCGGAAGGGGGGGTCCAGGCCCGGGCATTCGAGCTCCACGAGGACGGAGGTGGCGCGCTGGGGCTTGCAGAAGGCGCAGGACTGGAAGGACTCCTCCTCCTTCTTCACGTGGCGCGGGATGTAGAAGGAGTTGCACTGGCCGTAGCAGAAGCGGTTGAGCACCGTGCGGCTGCGACAGCCCTCCTCGCTCACCGTCTGCCGCAGCGGCTGCGTCTTGCACCAGTCACTCTTGAGGTACTTGCGCTCGGTGACCACCAGCGCCTCCTGGCTGGAGGCCAGCACCTCCTTGATCTGGTGCTGCCATCTCTCCGAGTTGTTGCTGCTGCCGTCCTTGTACGGCGAGGGGATGGCGCCCGCCGGCCGGTTCTTCCGGGCTTCCGCCACCTTCACCAGCACGGCCACCAGGAACAAGGACAGGGAAAGCTTCCAGAACATTCTGCAACGACAAAAAGAGTTAGAGGGGTGGGTTGGGAAGGCCGATAGAGTGAGCGATCCATGGTCTTCCTTTTAATGCGGTGCAATTCTTTTTATTTAGAGGAGTGAGGGGCGGGCGGGGCGGAGCTGACTGCTGGGAGCCCGGGGCTGGTGAAGGTGGAACGTGATTAAATAATACACTCATAGACGGCAGTGGTGGCACCCCAGGTAACGCTCCCAAAGCAAGAAGGGGACAAAATGGTCAGCAATCAGTTTATAATACACTTAGAAAACATGCAGCGCTCACCAGTTACGGAATTACAGAGCAGATGTCAAGAGACGGCCCAGCCAGTTGGCAGCAGTACCAGTGACAGCTGATAGCGAACATTTACTATGTTTTAGTATTAGCTGGGTGCTAACTTGATCCTAAAAGCAGCCTGAAGTTGAAGCTGGCATTATTCTCCTTACTTTACAATGGGAAACTGAGGCCCTCAGAGGTTATGTGCCCAAGGTCACACAACCATTGAGCAATAGCCCAGGATTTGAAGTTGGGCCTGTACCTCTAGAGCCATCAAAATTAACCGCTGGACACAGGCATGATGAGAAAAACACAAGTTTCTTAACAGTGAGTATTAAAGTGAGAAATGGGCATAGATGAGGAGGCGCCTGTGGCTCAAAAGGGTAGGGTGCTGGCCCCATATGCCCGAGGTGGTAGGTTCAAACCAGCCCCAGCCAAAAAAAAAAAAAGAAAAGAAAAGAAATGGGCATAGATTAGGAAAATTAATAGTTGCATCTCTGTTTGTCATTACTTCTAAATAACATCCAGCATTGGACATCTGCACACAGACATTCAAATCATTCAAATGAGTCATGAGTTAGATTTGCATAGTGGAGACCCATTCCTAGTAGTGAACAAAGAGATTTTCTGGAGTGTATTGAAACTGTCCGACGCCAGTGCAAAGCATGTCTACATGAATGGGTTATTTTTTCCAGCCTTTGTATCGGGACTCTGTGACACTAGTTGAGCAGAAGGGGAATTGGAGATAGATGGTTATTACTCTATCCAAAATGTGTCCTGGAGGAGGTAAACCAAAGTCTGACTAAGGGGAAAGATGGAATTCAAAGTTTAGTTCACATTTTTTTTATAATCTCTTGGGTAGCCTCAAGAAAAACTAATACCCAGGAGAGATGACTTCCATCTCATTTATAGCTGTGACCCCCAACATAGTTGTCATCAGCATCAATGGCACCCCTATATTCACACACTCCTGTGCATTTCACCACTTATGGAACTGAATAAATTTACCTTCATTTTCCATGCATCCCCCCAAATGGACGTGCAACAATGATCTATCTTTCTCCATATATCATTATACAATTATAATAGTGCATGTTATTACAATATATTTATCACTCCAGGGAATAGATTTAATATGAAGCACTTTAAATTCCTCAAAACATTATAAATGTCTTCTATCCATCCACACTAGATAATAGCAAATATTTATTGGTTCTCAAAGCACCTCAGACACTCTTCAGCTGTTTTCCTTCACGTAGAAACCTATTTCCTCATCAGAGTTCCATGAAGCAGGTACTATTGTTTTCTGCATTCTGTGGCTGAGGACACCAAAGCCATGAGAGGTTGCCAAGGTCACATAGCCGGTAGGATGTGACGTACTTGGATCCAGGCATCCTGGCTCCGGAATCTGAGCTCTGGGTGAGTATAGCTGCCTCTGGTTAAAAATATTTATGTTAGAATACCTATGCTAAAATTTTTCCACGTGTCACAGTTACTAGTCTAGGTCAAAGCCACATGAGGCCTTTTCCTGTCCCCTCAGAGGTGCTTCCTGCATTCATGGAGTGAGTATTCATGTTGTGAATTCCAGTGTCTTGGTCAGAGACAAAGAGAGAGGTCTTACAGGGTCCACAAGCCCTTACGATGTCTACTCTCCAGCCTGCCACTTACTCACTGTGCTCCAGCCACACTGATCCCCTTGCGGTTCCTAGACTGTGCTTGGCACTCATCTGCTCCAGAGCCTCTCACATTTGCTTTCCCCCAGGCTGTCTGCTCAGCCTTCCCTCTCAGCATCTTCAGTGCTCACTTATCACTTCTTAAGTAAAGGTTTAGCGTGTACCTCCACCACAGTCCTAGACTCCATCACCTTTGTCTCCCCCTTCTTTTTCTCCATGGTACTTATCATCCAATAAAATAATAATTAATGATCTTATTGATTTATTGTTTTATTGTCTGACTTCCCTCCCTGCAAGGTAAGGTCTAAGAGAGAAGATCCCCCTGTTTTATTCACTGCTGTGTCCCCTGCTTTCAGAAATGTGTCAGAGGCACAGTATGTACTGAGTAAGCATATTTCGAGTGGAATGGGAATGCCGTGAGTTTCATTGTTTTCTTTTCTTTTTTTTTTTTGAGACAGAGCCTCAAGCTGTCCCCATGGGTAGAGTGCTGTGGCATCACAGCTCAGCAACCTCCAACTCCTGGGCTCAAGCGAGTCTCCTGTCTCAGCCTCCCAAGTAGCTGGGACCACAGGCGTCCACCACAACGCCCAGCTATTTTTTTGGCTGCAGCCGTCATTGTTGTTTGGCGGGCCTGGGCCTGGGCTGGATTTGAACCCGCCACCTTAGGTGTATGTGGCTGGTGCTTAGCCACTTGAGGCACTGAGCCAGTTTCATTGTTTTCAGCAAGCTTGTTAGTAAGAAGTTAGGGAGACCTGTGCAAATAACCAAAGTTGGACCAAGGTGCATAAGAACAGCAGCCTGGGTTCACGTGGTGGTGATCCTGGGACCAGCAGTATCTGAATAACCTGCAGTGCTTCGGAATGCAGATTCCAGGGCTCCACCCTGATGCATTCTGAACGTGTAGGGTTGAGGTGAGATCTGAGATTTATATTTTTAGGAAGGGCTGCAGGGAATTTTGATGAGCAGTAGTGGCCCCAAATGATACCGAAAGCATCACTGGTTCTGGCTGGGGAGGGAGAAGGAAGAGCTTAGGAAGGCACACCTAAATGGGTCCCTCAAAATCCGAACAGGAGTCCCCAGAGTGATAGCTGGCAAAACAGAGGGGTTAGGTAATGTAGAGGAACGGCAGTGGACAATGAAAAGCAGAGAATGGGGGTAAAGGAAAAATTGTTTTTCTTTGTAAAAACATTTTGTCCGACACAGTTATTGCACTTTTAAGGCCTCGTTTTTAAAAGGGCTTTTCTCACGCCTCCTTAGTTCCACACACGAAGTGTCCCATGAAGATGGCCACGCTTCCAGCTGGCTCACTGCAAGTGTCGAGCCCTGGACTTGCTCAACGTACACAGCTTATTAGGTTTGCAGGATGATTGGTGATCTCAATGGCCTCTTAAAAAGAAAGTATTTGGGTTCCACTTTAATAATTTCCGAAATTATTAACATTCTGAATAAACATAACCGAGAGTCTGCTAGTCCCAGCCAGGAAAGATTGACAGAGTCAGCTGGGTCCTCCAATCCTGGTTCCAGGAACAGCTTCACACGCATGGCGGACGGGCTCAAAAAATGCTTGTTTCACTCCACACGTCCTCCTTGTTGTCTGAGAGGACATGGTCAGACTGACTGGGGACAGGACCTCTTGGAGTCAAGGCCACAGCATTCCAAGTGGTGATTAGAACGCTATCAAACTTTTCAAAACATCTGGCAATCACCTATAGAAGTTGTGTCTCCCAGGAACCTAAGTTTCTAATTCTCAGGAGAGGGGAGAGAGGCTGCTGAAATCAAGATGACCGGGGACAAATCAGACTCTTCCGTCCTTCCGTCCCCACATCCCATTGCTTTCCTCCTCCTTCCTCACTAGCAACAGTAACATGGCACCACACTGTCAAAACAGGCAAGCAGGCAAGAGGTGTTTTGCCCTGACTGTGGGGCTGTATCCTCTTTACTTCGGGCACTGAAGCCATCGATCCAGCTGCTGCTGACAGCTCGTCCTCCGCTGGCTCTTGCTTGCATAGAGTTACGGGGTGTGGTGGCGAGAGAAGGTGCAAGCCTCTGTCTTCAGTTCACCATCCGTCCCTCTGCACACACGGCAGGGTCCTGCCATGACCTGAATTGAGCACTTCAGAGTCCTGCTCTGTCCTGAATCACTCTGCTACTCAGAAAAATGGTTGGCGTACAATTAACCTCTCAGGAATGTTGTCCCGACTGCCAGTAACGAGGGCAGGAGGATACTTCATTCTCCCCTCACATCTTGTATTTGCCTTCTGTCAGAAGAAACTCATAAATAAAGCCTGTTGGTTTTATTAACCATCCTTCTGGCCTGACGACGTCGTCAATTTGCAAGGCGTGCCAGGACTGTAAACGCTGATGGCCTAAGCAGACTGAGTTGGCCAAAGTTGGTTTGTGCAAAGACAGAGGTAGGGGAAGGGTTTTTCTCTGAAGTGAACACCCTCTGACCGAGTCTTTGTAGATACCAGAGCGGGGCCTATGCGGCCAAAGCAATCTAGTGTCTAGCTACAGAATCGCAGCCTCCCCCCCTTCTATGAGCCCTTCTTAGAAGGGTCAAGACCTAAAGAGGGGTTCTCCTGTAGGAGCTTGAGCAGTTAAGCTTCCTGATTTCTAAGAAAGGCTACAGCAGTGCTGAGTCATCCTTCCTGACAGGTGAATGCAAGAGACCACAGGCCCAGGGTGCAGCTAAACGGATGAACTCACTCCCAGCGTGACCTTGGTAAGTTTTCAAAGTCAGATCCAGGCAGTACTGAGCTGTGCAGGGATGGTGATCAGGATGAAGCTGAGACATTTCCTGTGACCTAAGGATTCTCGGGCATCCTCGGAAGGTTGAAAGGAAGCTCCCGGGGCTGCATATTGATAGATACACCTGTGATAAACTTGCTCCTATCACTAAAGTGAAAAAAAAAAGACTCAAAGCCAAACAGAAACCACCAAGACGAACCCTCCCCCAGATGTTAAACTTACAGAGATCATTTTTATGAGTGCTAATACTGCCACAGCCTCAACTACTAAAGGCACTGCATTGGCGTCTTGGATTCTTAGGCTTGGATAGTGGTGGTCTAGCTGCCCAACTAACTCTGTAGAAAAAAAATGTGAATGTGCCCTGACCCCAGGATCACCCTCATAGCCTAGGATTGCTTGTCCACTGGTAACCACTTACCTCCAGAGACTGTAAACTGAGACCACGATAGCCCACAGGCCAAAACGAGACTGATGTCTGGTTTTGTACATAAAGTTGTATTAGCACACAGGCGTACCTCTTCACTTATGTTTTGTCTGTGACTGCCTTGATACTAAAGGCAGAGGGAGTGAGTAATGAGACAGCGAACATAAAGCCTACAGCCTGGAGTATTTACTTTCTGGCTTTTTATAGAAGAACATTGCCAAGTCCCAGACTTCTTCTATCTGATTCCGTAGTTGCCTTCCTTTTTATCATTGGGCATTTTTGCTAGAAAAGCAGCTTTCGATTGTCAAATTGATAACTAAAAATATGTCACATGCCAAGCAAGACAGGCAACATAACAAGCTCTATGTCCACCAGCATGAGTATTGATATTTCTCCTTTTCATTTTGCAAATGTTCAATTTTTTTTTTTTGTAGTTTTTGGCCGGGGGCTGGGTTTGAACCCACCATCTCCTGCACATGGGGCTGGCGCCCTACTCCTTTGAGCCACAGGCACTACCCCAAATCGTTCGATTTTGAAGAAGAGAAAAGATAAGTTAAAGTATCATTCTCTCATCCTCTCTTCTCGTACCCTCAGTGAGCTGACCAGTATTCCAAAGTTTCTCTGCATATCTGTCCCTATGATGCTTTCACCGCTTATGTTTGTTGGATGCAGCTGTGTCTGTGTGTAATTAAGCTTTGCATAAACAGTACCAGGCTCTTCTTGTGAAACATTTGTCCCCTCCAAAACACGTGTTTGAGATCTTCGGCATGTGGATATTTGCAAGTGTCTCTCCTCTACTGCTAAATGTGGGAACATAGTTTATTCATTCATCTTCCTAAGGAACACTTGGGTTCCTTTTTCACAATTGCCAATAGTCCTGCACTGAACATTTTAGTACACGTTTATTTATGCCCATCTGTTAGAGTTTTTCTAGAGTTTTAGAGTTCTAGAGTTTTCTAGAGGAAACACTGAAAAGTAGAAATGCTGGGTCCTAGGACTTGTCCTTGGATCTGTCCAACTTGAGCTTGACCAAGTTTTGCCAAGTTGCTCTCCAAGTGCTTGTCCTCTATCCTCTCCCCTGGGCAGTATGTAAGTACCTGCTACAGCCCACACTTGCTAACACTTGGTGTTACCAGATTTATTTCTTTTTGCCTATCAAAGAATTGGAAAGGATGCCTTGTGATTATTTCAATTCACATCTGTCTGATTACATAGAATTGCACATTAAGCTCAAATGTAATGGTTGTTTGACTGAAAAGAAATGATTGCAACTTATTCCAAGTGCGAGAAAATTAAAATATTAGGCAAAATAAAAAGTTCAAACTATAAATCTTCTGAACTGTCATGAAAAGAATAGGAAGTAGATCACAATTTCAAAGCAGAAAGATCAGGGCATCCCACATGACTGAGAAGTTTGAAATCCAAATGGATACATTTACTTTTCCAAGTGGCATTGCCTGAGTTTACATTGACTATCATTTTGTTTCAGGAGAAGCTTAATTTCAGCTGGAAAAACTATGTTATGTTTTTTTGAAAGAAGGTTTTCCACCGAAGAAGACATGATACTATCATCACTTACTTTGACTTCTGGATAGCAAGTGTATCATTAGGTAATTTTTAATCGAAGCTCTAAATCTTTGAAGATACTGGTGGGAGACATTCAGGAGAGAAAATGTAATCATGTGGCCAAGACTGAGGCAAAGCCTTAGATTCAATAATGAAATGGATGGGGAGACTCTAAAGCTGTGAGTTTAACCACACATGAGTTGCTTCTCTCTAGGTCACATCCACTTGGGAATTGGAGGGAGAGCATGGTTTCTGAGCCCTGAGCTGCCCGTGCTGTGACCTGTGTGATTCATTCCTAGGTTTCTCTGGGTGGCCCCATGTAAATTGGTGTTAACGGCCCTCACCACTGCTCTATTGTGTTGCTGTCATGAGGAATGTGGCATTGAAATTAAGTCATAATCCAAGAACTCTCTGAGCAAAATGGACCATGAGTTTTACTTAAAGGGAAGGAAGAAATTTTGAGCCATCCACTAAATATTTTATAGCCAGCGACACTGTTCTCTATAGCCATTAGGCATTACCTAATTTTTTTTCCAAATAATCACTTTAGGCTGCTACCCTAGTGACCAGTCATACTCCAATGATTCCTCACTCCCCAGACCCCTTTCTTGACCTTCCTAGGACAGCATCGTGTGTCCAAGGACAGCTAAAGCAGCAGGCTTCCACATCCCTGGGAGCAGCATACAGATTTTCTGCCTATGTTATATAATAGACAAAATAAATGAGATAGGCCTGTCTCAAATGCTGTGAGCAAAGTCAAAGCCATCCCACCCATGTTCCATCAGTTGACCCTGTGCACCTCTTGCCAGTCATTTCATTACTCTTGTTGTATGATGTTTCATAGGAACAGAGACAAAGCACGTAGCAAAGTCTGACAAAACTAGGCACTGAAATCCTTTCTCACTTCCTCTAGAATTCATGGGAAAATGTAGTTTTCTTCTTTCACTTTAGTCTTTCCATCTCCTTTCTTGATTTGTCTTTCTCTATTCCCCTCTGCAAGATCAGAGTCCCTCAAGGATTTCCCCATAATCCTATCTTCTCATTCTTCGCATTTTTACTAAGAATTTCATTCATGCCTGTGACTGCAACTACCAGCCCTCTGCTCATGACTCCCAGACAGTACGCTCAGCTACCTATCAAACATTCCCCAGTTGTCCCATAGGCACCTCAAGTTTTATATGCTCCTGGTCCCATCACAATTTCCCACACGTCTCCTCCTCTGCCAACAGGTGCTGTCTCCATGAACAGCACAATATTAACCCTTTCACCTGGAAAGCTGAGAGTCTAAGCAAACACTGTCAACTTACTACCTGAGAACAATATCCCATTTTTTCTTCCTAACAGAACCACAGTTTTGTTCAGGTATTGGATTTCAAGTTCTTCATAGACTTTTTCTGCACACCATGGGCTTGAAAGTTGGTTGGTCCAACCCAATTGGTTATCCTACTCTTTGTGTAAGGGATTGATTTAGGCATGGACCATGATTCAACTATGATATGAGATGTAGTCTCCTGGGAAAGATTTTTATTCCCCTTTAAGAAGAGATATTCAAGGAGAAATTGCTGTCCTGGTTTTGATTGTTGTTCTGCAAGGATTTGATGACTGGGGATATGGCAGCCTTCAGGAAGGTCAAAACATGAGCATGGATAAAAGTCAAATCTTTGCAGGGTAGCCCCCAAATGGAAAGCAACTGGGTTCTTGATTATGTTTTCAAGCCATTGAACTAAGCAGTCCTGGAACTGCTTACTCTGAACTTCATATTTGTGAGTGAAACTCATTACTATTTAAATCACTTTGGTCTCCAGTTCCTGGAAAGCATCCTAGCCTTGAACCCTGCCTATTTGGGGGAATAAATACTATTCCTTTATGAAAACATAAATAACAATAAAATATGCACATGCATGGGGCATCATTTTAAGAGAGGTAAATAATTAAAATTTACCTTCCTGTGTTTAATTATAATTTCTTAACTTTGTAACATACTTATGCTATCCTTATCAAATGCTTGTATGCACTAATGAATAATTAATCCACAGGAAGAAATTCAACCTGGCTACATAGGTCCAATTAAAACTTACAGGCACACTTTTTATCAGAGAAAAGAATGATGAGATACGAAATGAAAGACTTTCAAGTATAAAACCTATTAGGAAAGACTTCTGTGGGTGAAACTACAGTGAAATATGAATTTAAGGAGAAAAAGATACAATGGAAGATTTCTTTTAAAGGAGTAGTTCTACATTTTTTTTTTTTTTT
>NW_003852560.1:1161230-1162090 GCF_000181295.1 Otolemur garnettii | reverse complement strand
TGAGTATAAAATAGCTATGGTATTTAGATCCCTCTGGAAACATTAAAAAATACTGTACCCATTTTATTTTAAAACATCCAGTTTGCAATATTCTTTAAATAATATATCCACTATGAATTTTGGATGTGAATTAAGAAGTTTGTGAGAGGTCATAGATTAAGAACTAAGAATGTTTGGTGAACAGTACTCCGAAGTATATTAAACTGCTTTACTACATTACATTATTATTTGCAAGCATGAGGATTGCATTAATGATGCCAGGCAAGAAGAATAAGTCATTCTTGAATTCTCTGATACATAAAAATTTTATGTCCACATGTAAATGTTATGAAGAAAGACCTCAGGCTTCATTCCTCTCCTAGTCACTCACTCACGTCTCCTGAATTCTGCAACCTCTCTCTCCTGACAGTTTTTCAAAACACTGTTGGCTAATGGGTCCATAGAGGACTGGAAAGTCCCATATTAAGTAATTTAATTGAAACAAGAAGTCTGCTCCGGTTGGTGTTAAGTCTTAGGCACCCTGCCTTTTTCAAGTTCACTCCTATTGACAACTAATGCAGAATTCAGACAAATTAGAGGGCAAAGTCAAGGCTCTCGACCAAGGAAAACAAACATAATCACAGAAAACCAGGAGACTTACAACATGCCAGTGGATGTGGAGTTATGGAAAAAGTGAAGAAAAAGTGTCGAAAACGTATTAAAAATGAAAACCAATACCAAAAGCATTCTCCATTTACAAGCCTACAACAGCCAGCACTTTTATAAAAGTTACACGCGTTAATTGACCCATTCATTCATTCTACGTGTTCCATGCATTTTCCTAGGGTTTGGGAAACAAAGAGGAATAAGAAATTGATTTC
>NW_003852560.1:1152840-1161191 GCF_000181295.1 Otolemur garnettii | reverse complement strand
TAATCCATGACAGGAACCATGTGGGCCTGAATTAAGGCGTGGTAGGGATAGAAATAAAGGAAATGTTTTAGATATTTGGGCTTTAACCTGTTGAATATAATTAAATAGACACGAGGATGTGGAAGAAGCAGAAATGTGGGTATCTGCTTCAGATAACTGGATGATGGGGTGGTGTTCACCAGGTTAGAAACATCAGAGGGAGAGCTGGTCTATGGCCCAGGGTAAGAAAAATGTCCGTCTGGTAGACAGCTCTGTTGAGATAATTAAATAGACACAAGGATGTGGAAGAAGGAGAAATCTAGGTATCTGCTTCAGGCAACTGGATCATGGGGCTGGGGTGCTATTCACCAGGTTAGAAACATCAGAGGGAGAGCTGGTTGTTGGGGACAGGGAGTTTCTATGGCCCAGGATGAGAAAGATGTCTGTCTGGTAGACGGCTCTGTGGGGTAATAAGATCACTCGGGTAGAGTAAGAAGAAAGGGGCATGAGAGTGGAGATCTGGGGAACCCCAGATTATCAAGGGAAAGAAGAAAGGAAACCTACAAAATCAGACCAGGAAAAGCAAAAATACCAAAAGCTGCAAGAAGCCAGGTGAGGTAAAGACAGAAACTTCACTGTGTGGATGGAAATCACCCTGGTGGAGATTTTCACCTGGGTGAGGGGGAGCCAGATGGCAGTGAGGAGCCATGTACTGAGTCCTGTTCATTACGCTTTAAATTGCTGCTGATAAATTGTAATTCATCTAGCCATCTACATCTTTAAGGATCCTCTCCGAGTGAAGTAAATGAAATGAGTGGAAAGGATAATTGCTAGGTCATGGAAGAAGTCCAAGTGCCCATTGATCCACAAATGGAACAATAAATTGTGGTATATGTACACCATGGAATACTATGCAGCCATAAAGAAAGATGGAGACTTTACTTCCTTCATGTTTACATGGATGGAGCTGGAAAATGTTATTCTTAGGAAACTATCTCAAGAATGGAAGAAAAAGTATCCAATGTTACACAGCCCTATTATGAAAGCAATTTATAGCTTTCATATGAAAGCTATAACCTAATTATAGCTTAAGAATATGTGGAGGGAGGAGGGGGCGAGGAGGAAAGGGGGGAGGATGGGTGGAGGGAAGGTGATTGGAGGGATCACTTCTATGGTTTATCTCACAAGGGTACAAGTGAATCTTCCTAAAAGTAGAATATAAACATCTTGACACAATAATTAAGAAAGCGACATAAAGGCTATGTTAACCAGTTTGATGAGAGTATTTCAAATTGTATATGAAAACACCACACTGTACCCCAAGATTGCATTAATGTACACAAGTATCATTTAATAAAAAAAATATATTTTCTGAACTTCAACCTCAGGAGCCCCTATCACCCCAAAGAGCTAAACATAATGAGGGCTGGGCCGAGGTACTGCCCAGGTTTGATGTTCTGTCTACCTTTTCTGAGATTCCCCTACTTTCTCAAATTACTAATCTCCTCCCCAAATCCTAACACACTTCTTCTCTTCACTGGGAAACTCTATCAGGGCAGATACTATATTTGTTGTATTCATTGCCAGGTTCTGGGAATTCAGCACAGATACCAGAACATAGTAGATGACCAATAAATATTTATTGAATAACTGAAAGAAGATAGAACGTTTCAGAGAAATTATAGAAGTTGCGTTTGCTCACAGTTAGATGGCCAGAATGGAACTGATACTTGAGGAGAAAGGCTGGGAGCTTACAGGAATCATTCCTCTGCCTTTTATTTGGGAAATAAAGCAAATGTAAGTGTGCCATTCATCCAGCAAATATTTACTGAGCGCACATGTGCTCATAATGCTTGGTGTCCATTCCGCCTTTTATAACTCTGTTTAGAACTTTCTTTGGATCGGCCTAATTATAAATAATGTAAATAAAAAGGACTTCTATTGAACTTTTGAAGTATTTGCCGAGAATGTTTCTTGTTAACATCAAACAGAACCAGTTTTACCTTCAGCCAAGCTTACCAAATATTTTCTAATATATGGTTTCCAAACACAAGTATTGGCACATTTTCCCACGGAACGCAGCCTATTAATACTGGGTCTGATTTGTATGCCACACAAATTCAAGGAAGGACTCCTCTTTTTTCTAAGTAGATCTCAAACTTCATTATAAACAAGACACACACCTACCAGGTCCACATATTGTGGGAATTCAGATACTCAAGAGCTGAGCTGGAAAGCAAGACACAGTATTTTTAATAACTCTGAAAAGCAAAACCAAATCATTTGCCTAGAATATAATTATCTAGGCTCTGGTCCACTGCCTAGGGCAAACATCACTAATTATATCCTCATTAATAAGGCCCAGAGACTAATGCAGTGATACTTAGAAATCAGTGTTAAAGTTAATTGACATTGAGATTTGACGTCTCTGCTTTCTTTGAGCAGTTTTCCTGTGTTTAGAGTAGAGGCCTTCTGCAATGGTTTGTAACGGGAAGATGTGAGGAGGTGATTTGCAAGTAATTGTGACGTGTGTTTCCACTTAGGCAAGCTTTCTTCTTTAGCCTGTGCACTGTGGATTCCTACCTCCGTGCCGGGCAGTGCTGGGAGCCGGGACTGCACAGGGCCCAGGCTCACGGCAGTGAGATGCGGAGAAGTTGACGGTCATGTTCATGCCATGAGAGGCCTGCCCCAGACCCAGCTCACTGGATTCTCATAAACTCCCTGCCCCCTTTCCTTCCAATTTTCCAGTCTGGTTCTTTTAGGTAATGCACTTCGGGTAGGAGTTTCAAAAGCTGAAGAGAATCTACAGACAGGTAGTGTCTGTTATATAGGCAGAAGGGGTCATAGAAGGAATTCTTCAGATTGGACATAAAGAAAATTACCTGGATTTGGTGGAAGTCCTGCAGATGGGAAGGATGGAGTGTCAAGGGACCATGATTCCTCAGAGTTGCAGCCAAATATTTGAAGGGCTGTCACATGGAACCCATGGTGAAGCCCCCTGAGGCTACTGCAGAGCCAAGCTAGGGCCCATGAGCAGACAGGCAGGGAGAAGGATTCTTAAACAGTGCATGCATTTAAAAAAATCAACAATTACAGCTCTTTAAAAAGTGGATGGTATCTAGAGCTAAGTGGATGGTATCTAAACCCTTAGAGACCTGGCAGACTGGTGTTCCCCAGGAGCTAGAGGTGAGAGAAGGAGGGAAGAGGGGGCAACAAGGCCTTAAAGAGTACAGGGTTTCTTTGGGGGGTAATTAAAAATGTTTTTGGAACATGGTGATTGTGAATCGTTGTGCATGTACTAAAGGCTGCTGAATTGTGCCCTTAAAAGGGTTAATTTTATGTTATGTGAATTTCACCTCAATTAAAAGAAACAAATTAGCAGAGGAATGATTTGAAATGAAGATTTTAAAAATCTCGTTGGTTTTAAAACTATTTCATGAATAAACTCAGTTTGTGGTTACATCTAAATTAATACAAATCAAATGTTGTTCTCATAAACAGGAAAAGTGCGTGGATCGATTCACAAAATATTAGTCCATTATCACCTAAAAAATATGTTAATGAAGGGTTTTTGAGTATTCTCCAAGAAGACAATAAAGAAACATTTGCCTTGGCTGGAAGATGGCAGTAGGTATGATCCAAGTTAATTTGCTTTCCTTTTTAAAAAAAACTTTAATTTTGGTATCTAAAATTCTGTTGCTATATGTAGAAAATATGGAGAGAAATCACAAAACATTAATGATAAATACGAATAACTTTCAGTGACTATATCATGTAACACATGTGTGTGTTCAAAGCCCTTAACTATTCTTCTATTTAGGTTGATTCTAATTTTCACTTTAATAAGGAATACGGTTATGAAACATGTTAATTTTGGATTATTGCAATGTGATAGGTACTAGAGGTACAATTAGCTTCTAACTAATAGACCTCTGGACTCTACCACTTGAAGAGTTTGAGTATAGTCAGCCCTCGTTATCCATGGGTCCTACATCAGTGAACTCAAGCAATTGGTGATCAAAAGTATTTGGGAAAAATCTAAATAGTAAAAAATAATACAACACAAAAAAGAATGCAAAGATAGAACATAACAACTATTTACAGAGCATTTACATTGTCCAAGGTATCATAAGTAATCCAGATATGGAAGAGTACACAGGAGAGGAAGTACACAGGTTATAGACAAATGCTAAGTCACTTCATGGATGTGAAGTGGATGTCCCCAAAGTCGCCCCTAAAGTCACCATACGCAGACAAAATGAGAAATTATACCTAATTTTACAAAATGGTGACCAAAGTCGCCCCTAAAGTCACCATACGCAGACAAAATGAGAAATTATACCTAATTTTACAAAATGGTGACCAACATGGACAGAATATTTTGTAAAATTTTGTAACTAATATTTTGTAAATAAAGTTACCTTTAAACTATAATTTCCTATTTTTCCCCATGAATGGTGGATTTAAAGTTGACTTTTGGGACACCCTGTATTAGAGACCTGAGCATAGCACCCAGGGACACTGGTATCTGCAGGGTCCAGGAACCAATTCCCCGCAGATACTGAGGGATGACTGTATCCGTTTAGGAAATCAGGGTTCTGTGGTCCAGGGGAAGGTGGATAAGGAGGTTGCTGCAGGCCCTGGTAAGAAAGAGTGTGGTCATTGACACTTCAGAACTCCTGACCAGGCCAAGGGGCCAGCAGGCCAGACGGAAGTTGAGCAGAGGCCGAGGAACGAACACTGATTGGCTTTCCATCTTCTCTATACATCTGTCACACCATTAAATTGTGACCCTTGCTCAGGGAAATGGTTTCTAAGCATACTAGACTTTTGTGGAAGACCCAATTACCGAAGTGTGAGAGGCAAAAGAAAATTATTTGAAGTTGGTTCTTCTCAAAATAAATACAGGAGAAGAATTTGCTGGTGAAGAATAAAGAACTTGAGTGAATAAAGGATTAGTATGAAAACATCTAGCAGTGTGTGAAATAAACACCTATTAGTAAGGGGAAAGTCTTAGCCTGGAGCGGGACAGTATTCTTTAATATTAATAGAAGGTATAAAATGTAACAAATGATTTGGTTGGATAACTTATGAACATGCTAGCAGAATGATTCTGGATGATATAACTATACTCATTTTCCCACTACGAAGGCCTTTTCTCTCTCTTCACAGTTTATTACTTATTAAATTTGAGCAGAGTTTCCTAAAGGGAGGTTCCCTGATAGTATCGACATCACCTGAGAACTTGTTAGAAATGCAAATTTTTGCACCCCCACCACCCAGACCTATTGAATTAGAAACTCTGAGGAGACGATGAGGTGCTTTGGAGCCCAGAAATCTGTTTTATAACAAGCCCTCCAGATAATTCTGGGTTTGGGGGACTTGAGTTTTCTGTTACATAATGTACATGCAGGCAATATACTCTGCTTTCTGTTTATTGCAATACATTCTTACTTCCCTAAGATATTGATTTCAGAAATGATAAAAGCAATACATCTGAGATCGTACTTGTTTCAACTACTATCTATCAAAGAATATGAATCATTCCATAGTTTTCATGTAATATACATTCACAGTTTAGTTTGTTGGTAGAATTTGTTACAAATTTATCTTATTTGATAAGTTAAGGCCTTGATAGTAGTGGAAATGTAATATTTTCCATAATCCTGGTTACTATTTATGGACTCTCTATCTTAAAGTACTCCACTTGAGCACTTTCAACTAGACATAAATTCATTCATTCTCAACATTGACTTATGTGGAACCTAGTATGTGCCAGGTATGTTGTAGACACTAGAAATATGGCTGAGGTGGTCCCACTTTGCCTGGAAGTTATACTCTAGTGAGGGTACACAGGTAATAAACTAGTAAATGATATAAAAGTAAGGTATATTCAGACAGTAGGAAGAATATTAGACAAAATGATGAGGGAGAGAATGATTTGGGCTAGGATGTTGTTGGATTGAGTGGTTCAGGGAGACCTCTCAGGAGCGGTATACAGCTGAGCCCTGAATAGCAAGGAGGGATGATTTCTGGGAAGAGGGAATAGGTAGCATAAGAATGCACTGGGATGGGTGGCACCTTTAGCTCAGTGGATAGGGCGTTGTCCCCATATACCAAGGGTGGGAGGTTCAAGCCCAGCTCCAGCCAAACTGCAACAAAAAAATAGCCAGGCATTGTGGCGGCTCCTGTAGTCCCAGCTACTGGGGAGGCTGAGGCAAGAGAATCTCCTAGGCCCAGGACTTGGAGGTTGCTGTGAGCTGTGGCACTCTACCAAAGGTGAAAAGTGAGACTCTGCCTCTACAAAAAAAAAAACAAAAACAAAAAAAACAAAACAATGCACTGGGATAGGGACAAACTTGTCATGCCTTTGGAAGACAAAAGCTGTGTGACTAGAGCTTAGTGAGCTGGCAGGACCGTTTCAAAGACGGGGATGAGGCCACCAGGGACCAGACTATGAATGACCTGATGGACTCTGAGGAAGTATTTGGATTCCATTGTGTTTATGTTTGGTGAGAATCCGCTTTTGGGTTTAAGTAATAGACATGACCTATCTAATTCTATGTCTTGAAAACTCAGGATGCTCACAGCGGCTCTACAGAGAACGGACAGTCTATTGGTGAGAGTGGAAGTGGAAGACCTGGAAGACCATTTAGGAGACTATTGGAACCATCTAAAAATGAAAAGAATGGTGGACTGGGATAGGGTGGTAGCAGTAGAGAGGAAGGGAAGGAAATGGCTTTAAGACCTGTTTCAGAGACAAAAAAGAACATGATGTGTATTCCATTAGATGTGAGAGAGAAGCAAAGTTTTTGGAGTAAGAAAGATCAGAGGAAGAGGAGGAGGACGTTTGGGGCAGAAACCCAGGATTGAGTTTGGGCCATGTTAAGTTTGTCTATCAGACATCTAAGTAGAAAACTCAATTACACTGTTGAATATACATCTGAAGTTGGGGTGAGAGTGAGGTCTACACATTAGGGTAACAGCAATGTTTAACGTTAAGGATACAGGTGAACATATATAGACAAAAATGGAGAAGAATAAATAAGAGCTGAGAATCTAGTTTGGGGGCCCTTCACCCTATAAAAGTCCCGAAGCCATGCAGGGAACAAGGATCCAGGAAAGAATGAAAAGAAAGAGCAGGAAGTGAGGTTAATTGGGAGGGAGTGGTGTCATGTGAAGCAAGAGAAGACGTGTTTAGAGGAAAGAGAGGTCAGCTCCTTAGAATGCTGTTGAGACCAAGAGAGACACAAATGACCAGATTTGGCAACCTAGAGGTCACTGTGGAGTTCACAAAGAACAATTTCAGTGGAAATGTTCAAAAAGGAGGCCACACTCAACGGGGATGAGAAGAGAAGGGAAGGCATGGAGGTAGGAACGGTAACTCAATAAGTGTAAGCAACGTTTTTTGGAAATTCTGCCATGGACTGAAACCGTGGCAAGAATGAGAAGATTGTGATGTTAGGGCAGGGATGTGGATAATCATTGCAAATAATGTGCAGTTGTGCTTTCAATAAAACAACAAATGATCCCAACAAATCATATACGTCTTCAAGGAAGCAATAACAAATGATCCCAACAAACCTACAAGTCCTCAAGCCTACGGATCATACTCATGCCAGTCCAATCAGTGGGATAGTAACTTCCTCTACTCAGAGTTTTGAGGACTTTTTCTAAATGCTTTTTTACTAAATGGACCCCACGTCCTTTTTGCCTATTTGTCTCCATGGTTTAAAATACTAATCTGTTACTGTCTTCCCTTTGAGGCCAAAACACATCAGAATGAGATAATATCTCAGAAGTGCTCTCAGTCTCTTGGAGGGCCTCTGTATCAGGGAGGCTTTTATTATTTTTCCTCATTTACTCATTTCCTTTCTCTCTCTGGGAGGGCACTTTGGAGATTACATGAGGTCGGAATTTATGACTTAAACAACACACATACTTAACACAAGTACTAGCACTTAAAGAAAAAGGGATAGGGGTCACTGCAAAATATTGTAAATTTTGGGACTAACAATTTGGTTTTGTGGGCTTTCTTCCTGAGGCTGTGTTCCAGAGAGGGCAATAAAGGGTAAAACTCATTAGTGCATCATTATCTTTTGTCTGAAGAAAACAATGTATGGTTTCTGGGCAGCCCACTTGGTGTTTGCATTGGTCCTGGAAGTATTTCAAACCAACTATCTTGTTTGAACAATTCCCTTTCTTGAACATGAAAAGGACCACCACTAAACCACAGAGTTGATGCTAAATTACTAGGTGATGACTCCTCTGGCTCCTAAAAGTTTCTAGATCTCAGTCATTGAAATCATGGATCTTTCTAATGAGAAAGATCTAAGCCTTTATGGTAGACCTCCCATGCAGTCCCCCACCCC
>NW_003852560.1:1131790-1152549 GCF_000181295.1 Otolemur garnettii | reverse complement strand
CATTAAATGGATATTGGTGATTTTATTTGTAATCTATTGTTCTTTAAGCTTACATATCTTCCTGAAGATTTCATTAGACTTTGGTGGGTTTGTTATGGTTAATAACTAGAAGAGCGTTTAGGAGAAAATCTTAAAAACACCTTTGGGGTCATCTGGGAAAAGAACTCCTTTCATAAGGACTGGATAAGTATAATACCATCTATCGTGTCTCTGCAAATACTATTTGATTTGCTGCTTCTTGCATTGTAATATCTTGTCTAGAATTGAACAACCGAAGTAATTACCTACCCTCTGTTTTGTATTATTTCCCAATCATGAGAATGTTTCAGGGTTTTAATATCATCGACAAAGACAATTGTAAATGCCAGAAGAATCACTGTATACTAACTGAGCATCTATTCTGAGCCTGAATTGTGGGTTTTAATTCCTGCTCTTATTATGATACAATATAGTGATCTAACATACACTTAATATGAGAGGATGACAGGCAGCAGGTGGTCTGAGTCTGGGCCCTGCTGCTGTGTCACCTGGGCTCTGGTCCCATCTATCGTACTTACTGCTAAAGAACACAGTAACAAGTTTTTTAATCTCTTTGTGCCAGGATTTTATCATCTATTAATTGGGGGGAATATCCCACCTGCTCATAATATTATAGTGAGGATTAAATAATGTAAAGCTTCCAGAATAAGTAGGTTTCTCTATCAGTAGTTGTCCCAAAAAGTGAAGTTCCATTTTCCCAGTAAGAAAACTGAGACACAGCATTCAAACTAGTAACTATTTTTGTATAATAATAACAGCAGAAATCAAAAGTTCCTTGCTTTTCCCAATATATTACAATGACTTCCCTTTGCCTTTTATAGTTTCACAATAAACTATATATTTTTTCAATCACATCATTTAAGCAGCTAAGGAAAACTGTAAAATAATATGTAAAAATTGAAGCAATCCCTTGTTGGATTACCTTGAAAGTCTTAGTAAATTTTTCTGCAAAGAGACCCACATGTTTTATTTTCACTGAGTCCTACAAATTATGGAGATGATCTCTCAGGCCATTTTATTTATTTAGAAGGCTTAGCTCATAAATACCACATGATCAGTACTTCCTGGCCCTCTAGATGGGAATTTTAGTAGTGAGGCTCTGATAAATCATTCTGTGATCAACCACAGCATGGACTCGTACTCTTACTGTGCAACAGACCATGGAGTATAATTTTTTAAGAAAAGGAACAACATAGACAATGAACAATGATTGACGATGGGGAGTTGGAAGGGGGGGGTGGATGATGAGAAAATGCCATACCCTAAAGCTGTGGTCCCCAGCCCCCAAGCCACAGACTGGCCGGTGTGGCCTATGGCTTGTTAGGAACGGGGCCACACAATAGGAGGTGACAGCAGGCAAGAGAGGAAGCTTCATCTGTATGTGCCAGGCTTGGGCTCTGCCTGCTGTCAGATCAGTGCTGGCAGTAGATTCTCGTAGGATTGAGAATCTTCCTGCAAACTCTGTATGAAGGGACCTAGGCTGTGGCTCCTTGTGTGAATCTAATGCCCAGTGATCTGAGGTGGAGCTGAGGTGGTGATGCTAGCGCTGGGGGCAGCTGCAAATACAGATTATCACCAGCAGAGAGGTTTGACTGCACAGAGACCATACCACATCCATTGCTTGCAGACTCACATCAAAACCATCCTTCCCCAACCCCGGTTGATGGAAAAATTGTCTTCCATGAAAACAGTCCCTGACGCCAAAAAGGTTGTGGGCTGCTTCCCTAAAGCAATCTATGCATGTAACAAAGCTGCATCCATTTATGTACATAACAAAAGGAAAATAAGTGTTAAAATTCTTTTAAATCGATTAATCAAACCAAAGTTACTTCAGAGTTTACTGTATGTTTAAAGCAGTGGTTTCGGAAGTTATTTTGCGTGTCACGGCAGTGGGCACAAGCACAGAGATGCGAGCACAAAAAGCAAAGAGCTTCCGGGGTCGATACATGAGTCCATGTAGACTTCAAGGCAAAGAATTCTGGGGCTGGGCTCCAGGCCTCTCTGGCCACTCCCAACCATGCTAAGTATCTGAAGGGACTTCTTCAGCTCCTCTATAATCGACTAGAGTCTAGTCATGTGATTAGCCAACTCTTCTCCAATCAATTTGAGAGAGATTCCTTGATTAAAAAAAAAATGAATGTGTTGAAAATAATAAGTATTCTGAAATATGACATCAGGGCTAGTGACAACAGAAAGTAGGAAACCTACTACCTAGACCCTCAAGGTAATCCCCCATCTTTCAAAAGCCCAAATCCTACTTCACATCAGTAAAAGGCGTTTCACAGGTCCTGAGATAGTGAAGATGCTACTTTGCAGAACATCAGGTTCCACTATCAACATTCTATTCCGTTTCACAGGAAGGACAGACAAAATCTCATAATTCTTCCTAATCACACCTGTTACATTCCTTTCTCATCAACCAAAGTGTTGGGTTTCATATAGGTAAAGATACCGATTTTTCCCAATTAAATCAGGCTATCACGGACCTAGTTGAGCTCTGGGAAGGTGGACATATTTATAGAAGGGCTAGGGAACAAAGAGATGCTGGCGCAAAAGCAAAAATCACAGTTTTGTAATATTATCATCGATATACCTAATTCTATCATTGATTGAAGAAGTTAGGCTAAATAAGTCATTTGTAAAAGGCAAAATCAATAGCTTGTCTTGGCACTGGGTCTTTCTTTAAAGGATGGACAAAAAGTTGAGCAGAAAATGCATCTTGACTACATATTATATGCAAAGAAATGAGTTTTCTTCTTTTAATTTTACCTTTCATCTATTAACTTTTCCACTGTCTGAAGATCAGATTTCAAAATTCAAGTTTTTGGATTTACTGTCTAGATCAGCGGTTCTCAGCCTGTGGGTCGTGACCAATGAAAGTACATCCTGCATATCAGATATGTACATTACGATTCATAACAGGAGCAAAATTACAGTTATGAAGTAGCAACGAAAATAGGTTTATGGTTGGGGGTCACCACAACATGAGGAACTGTATTAAAGGGTCACAGCATTAGGAAGGTTGAGAACCACTGTCTAGATGAAGTTGTAAGAAAAGTTAATTCTACCTGATCAAAGGTTTATGTCATACTCAGAAACGTCCAGTTCACAAAAAGAAATACCTCTTTCCATAGCAACAAATTTCACTCTCATTTTACCCCCAAATTTGTACTGTGGGTCCAAAGAGGCTTTGGATAAAAATTTGCATACATGGTTTGGAACTACTAAATATCACTAATTGGAAACCAAAAATTTTCCATGTACATCTAGTCTTTACGATGACAACATGTTTATACAGAAGGTGCAAAAAAAGGTTTTTAAGAAAGGAAAACACAGGCGGCACCTGTGGCTCAAAGAGTAGGGCACCAGTCCCATATACTGGAGGTGGCAGGTTCAAATCTGGCCCTGGCCAAAAAAAAAAAAGAGAGAAAGAAGGGAAAACACTATTGAAAGTGTAATATTCAAGTCACGCTTGACTTCTGCAATTACAAGAAATACAACATATAATACCCAGGATAACAATGTATTGGTAAATATTGAGTATTATAAATTTTAATACTTTCACTATTTCTTGACAAAACATCAGCCAATTCTAAAAACCAGTGTTCTGATAAGTTTTCAAGGTGGCCATTAAATTTTTGCTGTTGTTGAATTTTTGTTTGTTGTGTGTGCTGTTTTTTCAGGGCCCCTGAGGGCTGGCCAGGAACAAAGCAGATTGTCAGCCTCCAGAGATAAGGGTCTGGGTAGAAATCAAATTTTAAGAATTGATTCATTTTCTATGTATTAGGCTAAAGCTCATAATGAATACAGGAAGGAATCTGACCATGGATTCTTTTAAAAATGCAGATATTTTTGGAAGGTGAAGATTCACTCCCAAAGTTACCTAAATGTACAATTCACGTACTAGTTGAAGGAAAAATAAAGATGGTGGATGCGTATGGGGCTACTTGCTTGCATAATGAACGCTAGTAGATTGGGGATATAATGGTAATTGGTATTTTTTCTCACCCTTCCTCAGGATAATAAAGCCCCATTGCTAATGTCACTAGTTAGATTGACTCTGCTATCACAACTTCCTTCTAACTTCTTTTTGCCTTTTTCTATTTATTTTTTCTTTCTGCTTGCCATCTTTATTTTCTTATGCTTCTTCTCTTTCCAGGTAATAGGACTTACCTTGTATGTCTACCATTTTCCAGAAATAAAATTGCCTTATTCTCATTGATAAACCAACCAACAACACTAACGTTCAATATTTCTTTTTGGACTCTTGGCCCCCAAATATGGTATTATTCATTTAACATTTATTTATTTATTTATTTATTTGGAGACAGAGTCTCACTATGTAACCCTCAGTAGAGTGCTGTGCCATCACAGCTCACAGCAACCTCAAACTTTTGGGCTTAAGCAATTCTCCTGCCTCAGCCTCCCAAGTAGCTGGGACTACAAGCACCTGCCACAATGCCTGGCTATTTTTTGGTTGCAGTTTTCATTGTTGTTGGCAAGCCTGGGCTGGGTTCAAAGCTGCCAGCAATGGTATATGTGGCTGGTGCCCTAGTCGCTGAGCTACAGGTGCCGAGCCCATTTAACACTTTTTTAAAAATCTGAAATCACATTTAGATTGATAGAGATTAAATATTCTTTCTTTTATCACCTTTTATTTCTTTTTTTTAAATGAAATCATAGCTGTGTACATTAATGCAATCATGGGGTACAGTGTGGTGTTTTCATATACAATTTGAAATATTATCATCAAACTGGTTAATCATCTTTTATTTCTCACACTTTCCTGAAACCCATCCTTATTGCATGCCTCGGACGTACTGGGAACAAACAGATACAGTTCTTTTTCTTGATGACCTTCCACACAAACACACAAGTCAAAGCAAAACGAAAAAGACTTCACAATGGTGTCTGAAAAAGTCTTCAACTGGTAGGCAAAGTTATCTCCTTTTAGAAAAGCCAACTCAAAGAAATACTTTTTGTGTATATGGGTCTCCCAAGACTCTTCCTAGCCCAGTCTCTCTGTCTTTCTTCCTATATGGCAACTCATCACTCTTTTTGCATTAATTTGTTTGTAAGGTCTTTGAGTAAAGTTGGGATGGGCCCCAGTGGTCAACTAGTCCATTCTCCTTCAAACACAGGACTCCAAGCTGCAGAATACAGAGGGATATATAACCACCTTGACCTTAACTCTCTTTTTCCACAGAAATGTCACAGCTGAATGAGACTCTAGCATGGTGTGGAACGGACTCTGTTTACAGATAAGCACTTTGAGGAACGTGGAAATTGGATGTTTTATAAGAGCATTTTCTTCTCATCCAGATTATAAATTAACTGCATGCTTAGATTTATATACATATATTTACACAGACACAGAGTATATATTATATAATTTATATAATACATACAGTATTCTGTATATAATTATATAATTGTATTGTATATATTATATAATTCATATATGTATTTATCTTTTTCAAGTTTTTTTATGTAATATTTTGTATTGTTGGGTAAACAAAAAGCCTTTTTTTTTCCTATTTGCCAAGTTTAGCTTAGAACCAACAATCTCTGGCTCAGTGGCCCATTCTCTGATTTTTTGGAAAAGCAAAACTGACAGATGAAAGTACCAAAATAAACTTTTGATCCAATTGTAGTTGAGGTAAAATTTGCTTTTGACCCCATCAACTTCCATCTCGGAGTCCCTTGCTCTCTTCTGCTGCTCCCTTTGCTCTAGATTATAAAGGCTTCATATTTTATCTTGCTCTGTCTTGAGGAAAGCAGATTAAAGATGTCCACACATGAAGACATTAACATGTTCTGTCTTTCCTCAGGTGTCTCATTTTTATATATTTTTAAAAAAAAACAAAATAGGCAAAGGCAGTTAGCATCCTCAAAAAAGCACAGAAGGTGAAATCTCAGATGTCAGTGACATCTGTTAGAATATTATCTATATGCAGTGGACACATCATATTATTTTTATCTAATCATATTTCTACACAGATGTCTATACTTTGAACTTAAATATAGAAAGAGACAATTTCCCTGTATCTTTGTGTCTTCCATCTTGTGTATTATACACATTAAATAAATTTGTTTGCCTTTTCTCACAAAAAAAAAGAAAGAAAAAGAAAAAAAGAAAAGCAAAGCAAAGAAAAAGTAAAAGAAAAAAGTAAAGAAAAAAAAGGCTAACTCTTTCCCTGTAAGGCCACCTATATTTAATACACTTTGGTGGTCATATATGTCATGAATGTCTTTTACTATGATATGTTTTTTTTAATATAACTTTAAATTTAAAACAATGACAGAAATTTCAAAGAGAAAGAGCTCAGACTGAAATGAAGGGGTAAATACAGAACATGGAGTCCTGAAATGACTTTGCCAGGAAAAACCAAATAAGTGCTTTGAGGAATGTGGAAAATGGATGTTTCTTAAGAGCATTTTCTTCTCATTTAGATTATAAATTAACTGAATGCTTACATTTATATAGAATACAACTCGGAGCAAAACTCTACCCTGATCACAATGGCTTCTGGAACATTCAAGGCCCTACCCAATGCTTACCCGTGGTAAAGCAGTTTTGGAACAGTGGTAAGAGGAATAGTAGAGATTTAATGGTAAATACGAATTTACAGCCTTTCTACTAATATCTAGTGCCAATACGGAACAAGAACCACTAATAAGGAAAATTTACAGAAGATTTATGAAACAGATTCCAGGGAAATCTTTAGAGGTTCTCAGAGAAAGTCACCATTGTCAGAAATAAAAGGCACCTCTATGCTATCAGTTCCTTTTCTGAGAATGTTTGTCCTTGCCCCAGAGAAAACATTGACATACACATGTTTAACTTCTAATAATTTAGGTTACAATTTTTTCTGGTGTTTGCTGAGACCAAAGCCTGTGTGATCAGATAAAATACATTGCAATTGCATGCTCCGGTTTTATTCTATTATTTGGAGTACCTTTGCAGGAAAGAACACTTCGCCATTGTTGAAACAACCAACAGAGATGTCCTTGGGTTTTTCAAAAGAACATGGAACCACAGGAGAGAAAAACAAACAAACAAGTAAAATGAAGGATTTTTCTTCACACCTCCTAAAAGACTTCTTTGGAAAAGAGATTCAATGATGATACTCTTTAAAAAAAGAAAAAAAAAAAAGAAGATAGTGATACTTATTTATTTTTAAATGAACAGTACCTATACGTATAGGAACATAATTCAAAAATTACAAAATGGAATATACAGTGAAAAGTTTCTAGCCCTCTGACCCTTTGCCCAATAGGTATATAATATAATCAGTTCCTGGTCATCATTCTAGAGCCCGGTTTATCAATGACAGTTCCCCAAGACATCTTGGACTGGAGAATCCTATGCTGTGGGGAGCTGTACTGTGTATTTCAGAATGTTTAGTAGAAACCAGGCTTCTACCCAACGGATTCTAGTAGCAGTCCCTCCCTCTCTCCCCAGACTCCAAAAATCTCCCCTAGACACTTCCCAGTATGTCCTCTGGGGAAATACTTAACAACATATCTAAAGAAAGCTTCATAACTGTACATAACGAATATCCCCACTGTTTGAGGGAGCTGCACAGTCCTTCAATAAAAGAGTTGTGAAAAAATGTATTTAGCATATGATCCTTTACATACCGATGATCCTTTATGTATATATATATTTTTGCATGATTTGCAGTTACATGCAGGGTAGCAATGAAAAATTTTACACATAGCTCTTTTAAATATGTATGTTTCCTTTAACATAAATTCCTAGAGGAAAAACTGCTGGGTGAAAGGCTATGTGTATTTGTAATTTTAACAGATATTTCCAAACGCTCTTCTTTGAAGGATACACGAATTTACCATCTCAAACACAATCTATTCTTGTGTTATTAACATTTGGATTTTTGCCAATCCCATAGGCGAAAATTGGTATCCCAGTGTTCTTTGATTTTCATTCCCATAATAACAGGTTAAGTAACTTTTCATTGGTTTAAGGTGTTTATACATCTTTTTGGAATGTCTACTCATATTATTTACTCATTTAGATTAAATTTTTTAAGAATCCATTTACATATTATGCTCTTTGTCTATGACATATATTGCAATTCTTTTTTTAAATTAAATCATAGCAGTGTACATTAATACTATCATGGGGTACAGTGTACTGTTTCTATATATAATTTGAAATACTTTCATCCAACTGGTTAACACAGCCTTCGTGTCTTTTTCTTAGTTATTGTGTTAAAACTTTTATATTCTACATTTAGAGAGAGAGGATGATTGGTGGGATCACACCTACGGTTCATCCTATTGCAATTCTTTTTTTTATCCAGTTCACTGTCTTTATTTGCTTATTTAACAGAATGACAAGCTCATTAAAAAAACCATAGCTACATATGGGAATTTAGGAAGTGATTATGGTGACGCTTTGAATAAGTGAGGAATTATAGATTATATAATAAATGGTGTTGGGACAGCTGATAAGTCATTTGTAAATTACGGAGTTGAGCCAGTGGCTCACATTACACCAGTATTCAATTCCCCATGGATCTCAGATTTAACTGAAAAAGAAAAATACCAGAAAAAGCCACAGAAGAAGGATTTTTAAAAATCATCTAGTTGTAGAGAAACCCTTCCCAAGTATGACACAAAATTAAAAAAAGCCATACTAGATGGAAACGTGTTTATTTTTTGATGACCTTTCTTTTGAACCCTTTTTTCCCTGCCATGATTTTCTGAACTAGTTCCAAGACAGAAATAGCCGTATCAGCAGGGCCTCAGCCCCTTTCAGCACGAGGCCAAAGTGACCTCGTGATAATGATGTTGAAGCAAAGGGATTTAAACTGGTAGGCCAGGAACAGCTCGAGGTAGTGGAAAGCTCCTGGGCTTTGGGATCAGGCAGGCCTGGTTCACCCCTCCTGTCCCGGTTACCGGGAGACACTATGACCTTGGGTGGTTCACACAATCCCAGTCACTCTGAGTCTTAGTTTTCCCAACTTTTTCAAGAAGCTCAGCTAAACTGATGTGCTCAGAGCTGTAAAGAACCTGGTGGGTGGAATGCACCCACCAGGATGGGAGCACACTCCCTCTCTCCCTTCTCCCTGAAGCACTGGCTTCTGCACAAGCATCTGCCTGGTTCTCAGGAGGGCCTGGGCTGCACGCAGGCCTGTGGCTCCTTGACGGTCCTTTCTTGAATCCCTCCTTTGGAAAGATGAGCAGCAGAGCCCAGCCATGGTTCTTAGGGCTCTCCTGGCCTTCAGCCCAAGGCTATGAGGGACTTTTCTAGAAGGCAGGGATGCAGAAAGGGCTATATTACAGAAACCTGTAATATTCTTTCACTAGAGCCGTAGCAAGTGACCACCAATTTGGTGGCTTAAAACAACATAAAGGACTTTCCAGTTTCCAGTTTTGTAAAGGCTGGCTGGGGTTTCACTGAACTTAAATCAAGGTGTGAACAGGGCTGTGTTCCTTTCTGGAGGTTCCAGGGGAAAATCATCCCCTTTCTTTTTCCAGTTTCTAGAAGGGGCCCACCTTCAAAGGCTCACACTCTCTTTTGTTTGCCTTCAAAGCCCGTGACTTTGCGTCTCTCTGAGCATTTGTTTGTTCCCACGTCCTCCTCTGCGTGCAGCCCAGAGAAGTTCTCCTCTTGAAGGACTCAGTGTCTAATGGCCCCGCATGGATTCTCCAAGATAATCTTTGCATCTCACGACTGTAAAGTCCCTTTTACCAGGTAAGGTAACACATTCCTAGATTCTGGGAATTAGGAGTGGGCATCTTTGGCGAGGGGCATTATTTTATCTACCACACCTCTCTACTGTAACTGTGGGTCCCAGGTGGTGGGCGATTCATCCTGAGACCCAGGATGTCAGATTTTATAATCATGCCAATGATAAATGCATTGGGTGGGTAGTTTGGGAGTGATTATTTTGTCAAAATTAAGGCCTTTCTTCCACACAGCCCGTGAGTTTAACGTGCTGGTTTCTGCAGAAATCAAAGCAACTCTGTCTCCACTCTGCCTTCATCACTAATCCAGCAAGCATTTAATGCCCTGTTCTCCTGAGCTTGCTCGGCCATCGAGCCAAGCCATCCAAAGAGCTCTGGTGCAGCTGCTGGAGTCAGTGCCATGGCCTGGATCAGGTTACTCCTGCCTTCTTCTCTAACTTGGCTCCTTCCCAAGAAGGACTTTGATTTAAATATTCTATTACTGAGCTACCAGGCACTCGCTGACCCTGGTGTGTCTTTGAGGCAATTCCAAATCTCTGTGCTTACGTGGCTGTGCCTTCAAAAGCACAGAATAGACAGTTGCACATTGTTCTTTCATTGTTCCAAAAAAGTAAAAAAAAAAAAAACTGTGCTCTAGTGAAAGTCCTTTAACATTTGCGCTCAGCCCAAAAAAATGGAGGAGGGGGATTTGGACGCAGCCAGGTTAAAAACTACATTTCTAAACGACTTTTCCGAGCATGTGAAAAGATGGCCTAAGGCTGGAGAGAAACTTGAACCTTTCTGATCGGGTCAGTTATCTTGTTACCTTTTAACCCTATCAGCCTATGTTCCACTAGCTAAGCAATATTTATGAATAGCCATCTGCAAAGCCCGGACTAGTGAGATGGCTGGGAAATAAAGGCAGAGAAGCAGAAAGGGAGAGGAATGAAGACCACTTTGGGGAGAGCGTACATCTTCAATATCACTCCTTTGTATCCACAACATGTTGACTAATCCTATTCTAAATCTGTTAGTATTTTTGGCCAAGGCCGGGCTTGAACCCGCCACCCTCGGTATATGGGGCCAGCGCCCTACTCCTTGAGCCACAGGAGCTGCCCCTGGTATTTTTTTTTTTTATATATCTCAGCAACCCATATATGAAATGCCCTTAATGTTTATCTAGGATGTACACTAAATTTTATTTTAATAGATTTAATAAGATGCATAGTTGTTTATTTAATTCTATTAAATCTTATTTTAATAGATTTAATAAGCAGCACAGTTGTTTCTCATCTTATATCACTCCCGGTTTGTAACTTGAAAACATTTATAGCTCTCACCATGAGGCTTTAACATAATACTATCTAAAGATAATTAGGGCAATTTTATATCATTAAAGTGTAGTAGTGTTTATTTTCATGTTCTTGTTTTTCAATCCATTTCTTAGTGTATACTCAGATTTTCCAAAAATACCTTGTTTAGGACAACTAAGGAAAACAAAGTGGAAAATATTTTATAATTCCATTTCTCTATGGACAGGTTGACCGTAGAAAATGTTTTGAATGTGGGTATCGGTGTGAGGTCTGAGGAAGGGGAGGGCCGGCGAAGGCAGGCATAGCTGAAAAGCAACGGTGAGGAATTCAGCTGAAAACAAATGTTATTTGTTCAATGTGTATTACATAGCAAGACTGGTGTTCACCATCTTGCCTCTCTGCCACAGCACCCCAGTGGCCCTGCCCTCCCCACTTCATAGATAAGCACACCAAGTCTTTAATCACTTGTCTGAGATCACACAAGCCACTAAGATGTGAATACACAAGGCAAATCCAGAAGCATCTTAATTCTAAGCCTTGGCTTACTCCACCGCATAGTATGTAAAATTACAAAATCACCATCATTTCATTCTGGTTTCTTAGCATCAGAGTACTATGAAATTATAGCAAGAAGATAAGAAGGATAATGTAGAAAATCTTGAACATAATTCTCAGAGAGATACAGAAATTTGGGTACAGACAAAGCCCTTATAGGAGGGAGGGTGATTGGTGGGATCACGCCTATGGTTCATTTTGTAAGGGTACATGTGAATCTTTCTAAATGTAGAATATAAATAAATGTCTTAACACAATAACCAAGAAAATGCCATAAAGGCTATGTTAACCAGATTGATGAAAATATTTCAAATTGTATATAAAAATAGAACACTGTGCCCCATGACTGTATTAACGTACACAGCTATGATTTAATTAAAAAAAAAAAAAAACAATGAATCCTCAAAGCGATACGCCTGACATTGTGCTAACATCTGGACACACGTTATCTCCTTTAGCCCTTGTGATGAAATACAGTAAACCTCTTATTCTTTTATTATATTGGAGGAGACGGAGGCTTATAGAACTGCACACTCTGTTTAAATAGCTACCTGAATATCGTTTCATTTTTACTCAGAAGAATATAGTTGGCTTTTAAGTAATGGGATTCTTACAGGACTTTGAAATTACTGAGATTGCATTTTGCTATGTGAATTGAGTGAGGGAGATACTTAATGATATGTGTTAAATTAGAACATTCTAAACCCCAAACCGACACAGCCATGATTCTCAGCAGCCGGTCACTCTTTATTCACCTGTTTCCAATCCCTTACCGTTTAGAAACATCGTTGGCCACAAAAGGGAATGTTGTGCCTGGATTGAGCAGAAGATATTTCAGGAGAGGGATGTAGCATGTACTATTTTCTGTGGATAAACTGAAGAGCCACAAAATGACTACATTATATTAATTAAATGGATCGATTACGTAATTAGTACCATGCCCATTCTTGCTAGGCTCACTGAGGAGCTGAGATAACTCTGCACTTGAAAACACATTTCACTGCCCCCTCAGTTCATGTCCAAATGTTCTGGCTTCTCAGTTCCAGCAGGACCAAGGCCTTGCCAGGGGAATGATAAACAGCCGGCCTGCCGGGGTTTTATGACTTTCTAGCCTCAGAACAGCCCTTTATATCCAAGTAGAGCTTTGGAGTGAGCATCAAGCTTCACTAAAGCCACATCAAGGAGGATGGTTTAACCTGAGTGGTTTTCCATCTCTCTCTTAAGTCCTCATCAAAGGTCTCGTGGGCTTTCTTGAAGGGAGCACTGGATCAGTCCCTATGCTCAGCAGCCAGAGTTTCCCTAAGGTGAAATATTATCAAAACCGTTTGGATGTAATGTGCTTTATTACCTGACCATTCTGATAATGACATACATCATCTTGCCTCTGTTCAGTAGGTATATAAGGGCATCGGTAGGAATGTGTCTGAGGGTGAGGCTGGGAAGACTCACACACAAGCTCTTATGAAGTTTGAACCCAGCGATGTCACAGAAATCCATCTTGCATCTTCCTGATTGATTCATTTGAGCCACTGCCTATGAGGCTTGGTGCCTGTAGCTTAGCAGCTAGGGCGCCAGCCACGTACAATGGAGCCAGTGGATTCTAATCCAACCCAGCCTGGACCTGCCAAACAACAGTAACAACTACAACCTAAAAATGACCAGGCACTGTGGTGGACGCCTGTAGTCCCAGGTGCTTGGGAGGCTGAGGCAAGAGAATCGCTTGAGCCCAGGAGTTGGAGGTTGGTGTGAGCTGTGATACCATGGCACTCTACCTAGGGCGACAGCTTGAGACTCTTATCTCCAAAAAAAAAAAAAAAAAAAACCTGCCTATAATTATGTTGTTGAAAAAAATAAAATATATGAAACTGGTGATTGTACATTTGCATCCAAAAATTTAGGAAGTGACAGCACAAGTGGGGAAGTTGGAACCAGAATGAACATAGCACAGCTCAGGCACCGAGCCTCATAGCTGTAAGGACAGAGCGGAGTCATCCCACTTGCTGTTCTCAGGGCCTCAGCTTCCTGGGAAATGTTTCTAGAAAAATAGCCTCTGTGAACTTCCGTCCTCTAATAAGCTAGAATAAATACATATCTGACACACCTATTATACGATATGGCAAGTAAAAGGACATAAGGAATGAATTAAAACGCAACACAAACAACAAAAACAATTTAAGTCTACTTAAAACTCTGTTGAGCATGAAATTTCAAGATTATCAGAAAGTTCTATAAATATACTTTCACTGATTTTGAAACATGGTAGCAAGGTGAGTCTATTAATTCTATAAACTGTCCTCAACTCTCCAAGAGTAGACGCTTGGACCTGTACTTCCCAGTGATGTCCCAATCCCACCTTAGATGGTCATTTCCATGTTTATTTCATACACTCTAGGACACAGACATTATCACTGCTACTTCTATAAAAGGGATTTATTTAACTAGCATAGAGGCAGCCCTTACTATAACTACTCGAGAACTTTGTAAAGGTATTCTTAGGACGCAAGTTATCCTGAGATGCCAGTTCACCTATCAGTTCTATATATGAAATATTGGATGTAAAGCCCAGAAACTAAGGCTGTAGTGTCAGATGTTCACTGGCTATTTGGCAACCTTGCTGTACCCCAGGTTTCTCAAGAAAAAGGTGTAAAATATAAATGTCTTAACACAATAAGAAAATGCCGTAAAGGCTATGTTAACTAGTTTGTTGAAAGCATTTCAAATTGTATATAAAACCAGCAGATTGTACCCCATAATTGCATTAATGTACACAGCTATGATTTAATAAAAAAAAAAAAAAAAAGGGAGGATCTAAACATTTCCTAAAACACGAATCTCTGAATGCTAGTCTCACGGAATAATAAAGATTTCTATGACCATATGTCTTAAGTCAACCAGGGTTAAACAGCTATAGAGGCGCCTTTCCTGGAAGATTCCAATGTGACGAATGTGATATGTGAGTCTCTGCAAGAGCGTGACAGTGTCTGAGATTTCCTGATTTTTCAGACAGTGAAAGCTGTGGAGAAGTATCTCACCGGAGCAGTGTTGTAAGCGAGGGCCACACTTTGGGACCTGCCAGACAAGATGATTTCTACGGGCCTTGACTGCTTTAAATTCCCTGGGAATCTTTGATTCACACAAAAAGACTGAGCTATTCTCCAGATACTTTCTATACACCTCGTTCTCCACATTCCTTTCTAAAATATATGCCTTCCTTTTTTTTACTAGTGTAAAGATAAAAAGGATCCTATGTGGCTTCTATGAAAAGAAAGATATCTAAAAACTATAGTGCATAAAACATACAATTCAAAGGGAGCATTACATATAGTTTTAAATAGTGGTTATCATCACTAGTCCCTCTGATATAAAACAATCCCAAGCAAAATTACTCTTTTAAAAAAAATAAAAACATCAGAGGGGTTGGGGGAGGGTGGATGGAGGGAGGGTGTTTGGTGGGACCACACCTCCGGTGCATCTTACAAGGGTACATGTGAAATTTACTAGGTGTAGAATATAAATGTCTTAACACAATAACTAAGAAAATGCCATCAAGGCGATGTTGACCAGTTTGATGAAAGCATTTCAGATTGCGTGTGAATCCAGCACATTGTACCCCATGATTGCATTCATGTACACAGCTATGATTTAATAAAAAAAAAAAAGATCGAAGGCTGTTATAGTTTTTCAAACAAATTTCTGTGTTTCCAATAAAAAAATTCACATTTAAAAAATAAATGAATAAGTAAATAAAAATAAAAAGATCCGCGGTACGTAACGCAAGGCAATGGTGAGCCATCAGAAAGCCCGGAGGGTCACTCATTCTATAGCAGCCCTGTATAAGGACTCCGGCCAAATCCTATTCTTTTGTTGTATGTTTCCTTGAATATAAAGGACACAGCCAGGGTCTCCCTGCTTGAGAGACTCATTCGCTTTGTCTAGTAATCAAATATTTGTGAACAATAAGCAAAAAGTGAATGAATGGAATGGAAAAGACCAATGCTTCGTAGAACTAACTTCCCTGTTTTAAAGACATTTCAGAGCAAAAATAGACCATCCTATAAACTTCGAAACGATGGCAGACATCTAGGAGCCTCTGTTATTAAAGGCTTTATTTCATTCTGCTACATCTTCAGTCTGATCTGGGTGACAAATAATTGAGGTAATTGAACTTATTACCAAGAAACTCGTGGAATTAGGAAACTCCCTAAACCAAGGAAGACTCATTTAGAAGCTCCCGTTTGGATGCCCATAAGAGGAAGAAATATTCTCAGCCATATAGTGTTTTTTCTCTCTTTCTGGCACAAACCGATATTTTTCTTTCGCATTCACTGTGCTGTCTCCATCTTTATGTATATGGATTTTCTTGGGTTTTTTTTTTGTTTGTTTGTTTGTTTTTTTGTTTTGTTTTTTTTTTCCCCTAAGCGGCTGGAGCACCTCAAACAAATTGGCACTATAATTAAAAATTTGCTTTTTCTGGAACGTCACTTAATAGGGGGAAAAACAGCATTGTTTTAAAGCTAGACAGAAATGTTGACATTAAACATGATCAGAGCTACACGCCAGCCCTGGGAAATGTGTCCGTCTCAACTCAGAGTTTACAGTCACTGTAATTTTAATCAGATTTGTATGTAATAGCATTTCATAATTTTCCACTGAGTTCTTTTTCCTTTATTTGGAAAAGAAAAAACCTCCCCAACAAAGGAAATTAAGAAACAGAAGAGTGGAACTGGTGTGTGGTTATGTGGCAAAGCCACTTCTCCACCCGTGTGGCCCCTGCCCACTCCCAGGCATGGACCCCCAGCTCTGGGTGCTCTCCTTTTGCTTAGACTCTAGTCATCACATGAGGTTCTTCAGTCCAAACAACTGGAAATGACAGCTATTAGTAGCTCCTTTGGTTCTAGCCCTGGATATTTATGAGCTGACCTCTAATAAGCTAAGTGAACCAGCTCTTAATCTTTTCAGCCCACTATTTCCCTATATAAAAAGTGTGGGTTTCAGACTAAACGATCTTCTCCGGCTCTTCCATCTCCAAATATTGATGGATCTTGAGCTTACCAACAGTTTGCCAAAGTTGGCCAGTTATACAATTGCTTTTCTTTCTTCTTACCACAAATTTCTAACTAAAAGACAAATCAATTAAAAAAATACAATTTAAGGCAGTCTGCCAGACCCCCGGAACAAATAGTGATACATGACATTTACCAAGGGCCAGTCTTGTGACCAGTACTGTCATAATCACTTAATATGTTATTGATTTTTGCAAGAGCCACCTGGGGTAATCGTCATAGCTACTCCCATTACCATTTTATAAATTGGGAAAGAATGCTGAGAGGTCAAGTACCTAGCTGTGTATAGATAACTAGTGAGTAGTCAAGATGGGAGTCAAACTCAGGGTCTCTATTTTCCAAAGTCAAGTTTGAACCTTTGTAGTCTCGTCCCTCCCCCATGGTGTTTTGCTTTGTTTTCCTGTAAACTTTGTGTTCACCTAGTCTTTTAACCAGAAGCCATCAAATACACAAGCTCAGCAGGTTATCACCATCCACAGGGGACAGGGACACAGAACCTACTCAGAAGGAACTCAAGAGTTTTGTTCAGGAGATGGATGAGAAAAGTAACACTTCACAATAAATAAAATAGAGGAAGCTCCATGAGATACATGAAACAGAAGTGCCTGGGGCATGGAGCAAGGGATCTGGGAATGAAATCAATTCCTATGACAAGAATACAAAGTAAAGATGATCTGAAGAGGCGTTCCACGAACTCATAGAAATGGGCTAGCTGTGAAAAGGTTGGGTAAGAGAAAGTGATTCCAGGCAAAGTCAATAGGAGGGTTTAGAGATTCATGAAGGCAGTGAAAGTTCTGAGAATTGAGAGGAGGTCTCCATAGCTAACATGCAGGGTGGATGATAAACCTTTAGAGATGAATCTGGAAAACTCTGTCATTGGGACGTCCTTGCTATCTTGTGCTAAAGGTACGGAACTCTGTCCTTTGAGAATTTTAAACATGGTATATTTATGTGATAGAGAAGTCCCATTGGAAGCTGGGAGGGGGCACAACTGGTGTAAGGCAAGTAGGTGCCCTGTCTAGAAGTGGGGGGAAGATACTGGAATCTATTTGTTACAGTACACACAAAAGTCAGAGAAAGATCCAGGCCCTGAGATACAGAGGAACAGTTACATTGGAGAGATATGTGGATGGTGGGAGGACAGGATAGAAAGTTTGGTGGTTGAACAGATATTAGAGGAAAAGATATACCAGTGGATGTGTCTCCAGGTTTCTGACTTGGCTGTCTAATAAGGTATATGGTGACTTCCTCTGTTCCTGGGAATCTAGACAGAATTCTAGGAATAGCAGAAGGAATATTCTGGGAATAGCAGAAGGAAAACACTTAGCCCAGCGTGGTGGCTTGTGCCTGTGATCCGAGCAATGTAGGAGGCTTGAAGCCAGGAGTTTGAGACCAACCTGGGCAATGTAGTGAGAGACCCCTGTCTCTACAAATAATCAGAAAGTTAATTTGGCAAGGTGGTACACGCCTGTAATCCCAGCTGCTTAGAAGTAAGGCAGGAGGATTGCCTGATCCCAGGCATTCAAGGTTGCAGTGAGCTAGGATCATGTCACTGTACTCTAGCCTGGGTGACAGAGCAAGAAACTGTCTCTTAAAAAAAGAGAGAGGGAGAAAATAAAAAGAAAGTGTAAAAAACGCTTGTGACAAGAGGGACAATTCAATCTAAACCATGTCTAAAGCATGTCATTCTCGTGTTGCTTGTGACATTTAGTTCAGATGGATAAATCTTCCTGCTAGATGCCAAACAGTCTATATCTTCTAGAAAGACAGGTTCATAAACAGATAATTCGAATCAAATGTGGAAATGCAACAAAATAGTTATTCATGGGTTAATCTGGAAATTGCAATTAGCTCAACTTCCCAGGGATGAGAAGGAAGCAGGGGTAAGGCTGAGTATAATCCGAGAGAACGCACAGATGACGGGCAATCCATGAAGGGAGCAATGAGGCATCTCAGGGAGGAGGGCAGCGTGAACAAAGAGATGGGGCATTAAAGACCAGGTCTGAAATAAAATGATCAGTTTTCACGGCAACACAAAAGGGGAAGCAGGGACCAGGTCAGGAGGAAATCTGTAGACGCCGAGTCCCACAGCTTGGTTTGTATGTGGATTGTGAGGGGCCATGGAAGGTTTTTTTCTCTGAGAAGTGAGACCTCCACATGGAGGCAGTCACCATATGGAAGAGGAAATGGAATGAGGGAAATTAAAATAAAGATCTATTAGGAGGCCACTGCAGTCACCCACCGGGGAGAAGCTAAAGGCTAGAATGGGGCATTGGCATGTGGATGGGAAGAAGGGACAGAAATGTGTTGACAAAGGCAGATGCTCTGGGGATGGGAAACTCAGCTATCGGCACAGAAAGGAAACACAGGTGGATGAAGAGTTTTGAGATAAAGGGAGAGATGATATGTCTGTGTCTGTCCATTGTGTATTTGGGGTACATCTGGGTAGACATCTAGGAGTTATTATACGAATCTGAATGTCAAGGGATATGTCCTGCTGAAGATGATAGATTTGGGACTCTATAACACATATTTATTAGTTAAAAATAATTATAATAGCGTTAAGAATAATAATAAAATTATAAATTCTAATTATAAGCACTTATCACATGCAGGCATTAAATAGTGCATGCTTGATATGGAATAATGTATACCTTATCTTCATTAGTATCCATGACAACAGTCTCAGTTGATAGGAACATTTCTCTTTATAGAGATGATCACTAATATTTAGAGAGATCATACAAGTCACCCACAGTTACATTGCTTGAAAAGGGTAAGTGCAAGAGCTGCGATTCAAGCTCAAGTTTGGTTAGGTCTTCAAAACTAGTTTTATGTAGCAGCCCATATAGCTTATGGCTAGGAGGAGTGAGAGTTATAAGAAATACCTGTATAGCTCAATAATGGAACACCTTGGTGGAAAAGGCATGGAGAGAGATTAGCATGAGAGCTCGCGAGATGAGAGCATTGGTGAACTGGCAGTCTCTATACCTGTGGTGTTGAGAGGCAGGAGCTCAGCCTTATATTAGGCTGGAGGAGAAGGCAGTCAAAAAGCATGAGCATTCTATCACAGATCCACTTACTCTGACTCTGTCTCCTCTCCTGCCTGCAGAATGCCAACACGGCGTCTCTCTGCTGAAGATCACCAAGCTCTGCCAAAGACTAAGATCTATCTGTTCTAAGAAGACTGCTTTACTCTCTCTAAGACTCTCTCTCTCTCTCTCCCTCTCGCTCTTTCTCTCCAGCTAAAGTAGACAGCCCTCAGGGACCTAAGAGAAACTGTTCCTGAGCAAGGTCGCTTAGCGGTCCGCATCTGGAACCTACCTAAGCCAGGCCCAAGACCTGGCCAGTCCTGGGCCCTGACAAGTGGTGTCAAAAGCAGATCCTGACAGGTTTTGTTTTGTGTATGTGTGTGTGTTTTGTGTATGTGTGTGTGTGTGTTTTAACTACAACATTTCCTTGAGCTTATGAAGAGGGAAGATTAGAAAAAGGAGAGATTATAAAATGAAAAAAAGAACAAAGAGCCGAGAATGACTCTCTTAGAAAATGGATGTTTCAAGAATGAATAATGCAAGAGAAACAATTGCCCGGGAGATGTTGTTTAAAAGACAGAAAGCAAAGCTTTATTAAGGTTTTCCTGGAACCCAAGAGAATGCAAATACCGAGAAGTGGGGAATGACCCATAGTTACGTGTGGCCAGGTGCAGGGAGATCAAGGCTAATGAAGAGTCCTTGGAGTTTGGGGTGACGCAGGATATGAGTGATTTTTGCCAGAGCAATTTCAACTATCCAAATATCACAACAGCCGCATTGCAAGGAGCTGAAGACAAATGAGGATGGGAGGAACTGGGATCACACTACAGGCTGTTCTTTCCAGAAAATGATTCAGAAGGTAAAGCAAAAGGATGAGGCATTAATTAGGGCAGTTAAAAGGAAAGGCGCTCCAATAGAGATAATTTATTATTTATTCCCTTATTTCCTCAGGTGGGATTTATGTAAATGTATTTTGAAAGTTAAGGGGATGGGGTGGCACCTGTGACTCAAAGGAGTAGGGTGCCAGCCCCATATACTGGAGGTGGCAGGTTCAAACCTGG
>NW_003852560.1:1130197-1131144 GCF_000181295.1 Otolemur garnettii | reverse complement strand
AAAAAAAAAAAATTAAACATAGACTTTTTTTCTAGAAGCCAGATGGGCTTAAGAATTGCAGCCTGACTGGCCCTCTCTTTCCCCAGTTCTCTTTTTAAAATTTTAAATCTAGGCCTGGTGCAATGGCTCACACCCGTAATCCCAGCACTCTGGGAGGCTGAGGCCCATGGATCATCTGAGGTCAGAAGTTCAAGACCAACCTGAGTAAAAGTGAGACCCCCATCTCTACTGAGAAAAAAAAAAGAAAAATAGCTGGTGTTGTGGTAGGCACCTATAGTCCCGGGTATGTGAAAGGCTGAGGCATGAAGTTTGAGGTTGCTGTGAGCTGTGAAACCACAGCACTCCTAAGAAAATGACATGAAGGCTATGTTAACCAGTTTGATGAGAGTATTTCAAAATGTATGTGAAAAAAGCACACTGTGCCTCATGATTGCATTAATGTACACAGTTATGCTATAAGAAATAATAAAGGAAATTTGAATGGGGAAAAAAAAAAAAAAGAAACCACAGCACTCTATCCAGGGGGACAGAGTGAGGCTCTGTGTCGAAAACAAATAAATAAATAAAAATAAATTTTAAATCTAAAATGAAAGTGACTTGAATATATTTAAACATTAAAAAGAAGAAGAAGAAGAAGGGAAAAAAAAGAATAAAGTGACCAAATAAGAGAACGTGAAAATAGTGGAAAGAAAGAAAGTGCTGGAGAAGATGAGCTGTCCCCTTCTCTGAGATGGAAAGGAGAGAAATAGAGTTAGTTGTGAAAGGAGGTAAATGTTACGCTGAGGAATTCCTGCCGTAGCTTCTCCGTTTCTGAAGCTGACAACCCAGATGAATCAGAGGTAGAAGCTTAAGAAGAATGGTAGAGGTGAGGCACAAAACCCCCACTGGTAGGGAAGGGAAATAAGACTTCATGCCTTTGGCTTGGCAACTGCAGCTCAGGGTTTAGG
>NW_003852560.1:1127020-1130010 GCF_000181295.1 Otolemur garnettii | reverse complement strand
GGCATCGTAGCGGGTGCCTGTAGTTCCAGCTATTTGGGAGACTGAGGCAAGAGAATCGCCTAAGCCCAAGAGTCTGAAGTTGCTGTGAGCTATGATGCTATAGCACTCTACTGAGGGCGATATATAGTGAGACTCCATCTCAAAAAGAAAGAAAAGACCAAATGCCAAAAAAAAACAGCAAAAGGAGTTTAGTAACCCTTGCAAAAAGCAAGGACATATCACTCTATTATAACAATAGAAAATACCAATAATATACATCCTGAAAAAATACCCATGATTTGTGCAACCACTTTCATAATGTTTATAGAACTTTGCTTCAGACACTGAAATCAGAAATGATTGACAGAATCTCACCCACCCTTTAAAGAGTTGAATTTCGCTGCATTAAAGCTAAAGAAACATTGAACCTGGTAAATTTCTTATGTTTGAAACTATAGAATTTGAAAATCAATAAATAGAATTAGGAACAAGTTGAAAGTAGGATTTTCCAGGATATAAGATTTTTTTTAACCTTTTATTTAGTTACTCTCTATCTATAAATTAACCTGAAAAGTTCAGAGATTCAGATTTGACCCCCACCCCACCATGAGAATGCTGCTTTTTAACTCCTTGACTGATTCATCCTCCAACAACACCAGCCCCATTGAGTAGAACTAACAAACAATTTTCTCAGTCACCTGGGAAAAGGTATAAAAGAGCATAGACTGATCTAATGATTTCCCCAACCTACATTTGTGTTAAAGACCTGTACAGACTTTTTTAAATGGGTGTTTGGTAAACCGTGAGTACACAGCGATTTACCAAATATATTGGCGGGAATACTATGTGTGTGGGTGTGTCTCTCAGAATAAATCTGAAACTCGGCACGTCGGCTGCAAACGTACTGAAACGTCTCTCAAATGAACAATTTTTAGATATTACATTTTAGAAAGGAAGTAACAGTATCAGATAATTGGCAGTCGAGTCGTTTTCCCAAGTTCAGATGCCAAGTGCGTGGCAGACATCCATGGTGGGTTGATGTCGATCAAAAGGGGCTAAGACACCATCTCATGCTTATAGAATTTCAGAATTAGAGACGGTCGAAAGGGGAAACTTAGAATCATTTGCCTTGTCAAAGCCAAGCCACGTGCACTGAGGTTCTTTTCTTCACCGGCCAGGCCCCAGTCATCCCATCCTTATTTGTCATCTTCTGAGTATTCGTCATCATAGCCAAATTGGTCAAAACCAAGTGTCTCACTCCAGTCACAACAGCTGGCTTGGGGTCTTCCTGGTGGTGACAAATTTCTGTGTGCCCAGCTACCTAAGATTTTTGTTTCCTCCTCCAGATCCATTCCCTGAGCTTGCATATAAGTACGTGAACCCTCTAACATTATGTAGAGGAAAGAGATAAATATTTACCTGTTACTCTGAAAGGAGAGAGGAGCCACACATCTCTCTCTCTCTTCCTGGACAATCCCTTCCCACAACCCTAATTTTTCTTCTATTATTAGATTTTACTACATTCTCTGATCATCAGGCTCCTTAACAAAATGAATTTATCGATTGAGACACAGTTTTAAAATATGCATGAGCTCTTCCAGGACTTTGAAAGACTCTCTTTTAAGAATGTATTCAGACTCCCCAGAACACACAATCCACATATACACGGTGAAGGGATGACTTGCAGCTGAAGTAGAGGGAGGGATGAAAAGGGCAGTTGACTCCTCCTGTGAAACTGGGTAACACGGATAAAGAGGAGGTTGTAAACTGCAATGTTATTGTAAATTTTCCAGTAATCTAGATCTCTGAATTGCAAATCCTGGAAACCCATTCAGCCTTCCTGCTTCACACTGACAGCAACACTTTGCTGGCCCACATCTGAGAGCTTGTGGCTTTTGATTCATTTTGTTGTTGATGCCTCCTCCTTTGTTTTCTCAAAACATAAATGTTTGTTCTGTCTACATTCTAATTGCTAGTCTTGGTGTCTTATGGAGTATGAGGGCTGTGGTCACTCAGATGCCTCAGGATCCCTTGCTATGTGCTGGGATTTCAAGTCTTAGGACATGAGCTTGGCACAGCCAACAGCCATCCTGTTCCTATGCCCCTGACTAAATTGCAGTTATGTCTTTAATTGAAACCCAGAATTATTTTATTCCTCTTTACAGAGAGGAAACCCAGAACTATCATGCTGTACACACACCAGACCACAGGAGCCTGAGTGAGGGTCCCTAATGACAGGGCCTCCCACACAGAACATTTGCAAGCTTTCTACTAATTACCTTAATTTTCTTTGTCTAGACCAACTTATTACATTGACGATGATCTCCTTTTCTAAAAGGGGACATAAAGGAGTATCCGTGGTCCCTCAATTCCTGCCAAGTGAAGAGGAGAGAAAAACATGAATAGAACCAAAAAAACACGCAAAACAGAAATCAGAGATTTGTCTTTGAATGGGCTGTTTCCTAGATTCATATTGGTTTAAAATTGATCTGGGAGGTTGTGCTCTGGTAAGACTGCAATCACCTCCATTAGCAGCAGAAAACAAACTCTATATAAGCCAAAAGAAAAAAAAACAAAGCATTTTTTAAAGGAAGACTGTTACTAAGAAAGGGAAGGCCACTCATCACTTCATCACCCCTTGGCGTCCTGGACATTACCCACCAATGATGCCAACTCTTCCATGATCTTCCAATTAGGGGACATCTTCCCAGTTTGGCTTTGCAGACTGAAAGAATCTGGAATACTCAGGCTTCTCATTGACTCCTGCTTGTGGTGGGCACTGGAAAAATGTAATAGCTCTGCCATAGACTCCTTTGAAATGTTCCTTAGATAAAAGGGTGGGATCAGTTTGAATACCAATAGGTAGCATGTTAACTTTTCTTAAAAGCCTGAGTTGAAAATGAGTGCACTGATGCTAATGTTTCCAGATCATCACCTGAGAACTAGGGATAGGGACCACAAGGGGCCAGTGGACTGACACCATGGATTCCAAGAGCACAGGGTGGCTCGGC
>NW_003852560.1:1122434-1126326 GCF_000181295.1 Otolemur garnettii | reverse complement strand
GCATAGTAAGAAATTTTTTTTTGACATAAATATACTGATGAATCCTCAAACTGGGTAGGAATTAAAAAACTGACATGGTGTATTTTTTCCAGCAGGACAAGAGAATGACTTGAGTTTTGTTTTTAAATTTAAGAGAACTATTGAGGCAAAGATCATAAACAGCCCAGGGTGTATTCTGTATCACTGGTCCGAGGTTTAGTGCAGATAATCTGGGCTCAGCAGGTGCATAGTCAGGAACACCACTGCCTATATCACTCATTTCTCTATATCTCTACCCTGGGCTCCATTTCTGGGAGAGAAAATTATGTATTGATTACACCAGTGGTATCAACTGGGCTGACCTTGTCCTTCAGGGGGGATTTACCAATGTTTTGAGGCATTTTTTGGGTCTTAGGACTCTGAGGGCTGCTGTTGACATCTAGAAGGTGAAGGCCAGAGATGATGCTAAGCTTTTGCAGGGCACAGACTGTCTTGCCCTCCACGACAAAGCCTTATTCTGTCCCTCCTCAACAGCGCTGAGATTGAGACATGGCTTAGCCCGGCTGATTTGCTAGTCAATCCCATCTCTCAGAGCTATCTCTAAACGCATTACAGCTATGGAGTCTAGATTTTAAGTTCCAAGGAGTTTCTGCACGTTTTTTTATAATGTCAGATCACTGTTCGGATTTTTTCACACAGTTTTGACAGAACTGGAATCATGTGCTGCTTTCACAGAAGCACATTATGACCCACACTGATACGTCAGAAAACTTTCCTATGCTTTTGATTTGGGGACGAGATATCATAAATTTGAGGCTTAGCAGGTTTTTATCTTTCAAGGTATGTTAAAGCACCCTAGTCAGTGGAAGGTTCTGACAAAATTATTCATCCTCTCTGAGAAAGAGCCCTCTCCACTCCTAGAAATTCTACAAGTTCCCGCCAAAAACATTGCCTCCTTTGTGAAGCCTCCTGATCGCCTTCCAGCACTGTCAAGATGTCACTACAATGTCAGTTCTTCTGTGAAGGATCACAAAATTTCTCAGCTCCTTCCCTTTTCAGATTTCAAAAGCACTTTTGAAATAATGGTATCATAATTATTTCACTATGATTTTTACCTCTTTCATCAGACTGTGAATAACGTAAGCTTAGCTCACCTTCAGTCTGGTCTCTACAGCCTAGGAAAGAGCACAGCAGAGAAAGTGCTGTGTGCTAGGTGATGAGTTCAGCAGTTGTCACAAAAAAGCGTTAGCTTTAGGGACGAAGTCTACCTTTTAAAAAATTACTTGGCATAAACACAAAATATATCATCAAGGAAAACTTGCTATAATAGTAGGCTTACCTTGACATTGACCGTTTGTAGATATGACTAAATACTTACATTTCAAAAAAGACCGATACAGGGAAGACTATAGAAGTTTTGGGAGACACAAAAATCAAGAATTAACTATCTCTCTGTGGTTTCTTTGCTCTCTTTCATGCAAAGCAGTTATGGTTTAGATTCACTATAGTGAAGATATAGGACAAAACACAATGAAAGTGCGTTTTTCCTTCTCTACTCTCACTTGGTCACTCCACACAATACTTCTGGCACCAGGTGTGTGTCTGGATTTCTCCCAGATGCCAAGCAAGCAAGCAATTATGCAGTGGACACCAGCCACGTGTCCTCTAATTCAGTCCAATTACGGCCCTACTTGGAGACAGCATCAGATTCCACAGGGTGAGGGCCCAGTCCCCCAGGACTGCCCCCTGCTTCTGATGCCAGTTATAAGCCCCAGGTTGTTTTATCTGTGCTTCTGACCCATTGGATACAAGTTGGTGATTGTCTAATTTGCTAGAGCAACTGACAAAACTCAGGGAAACACTTTACCTGCATTTAGTGGTTTATTGTAAAAGATACAGATACTGAGATGGACAGGGCACACATTTAATTTACTGAATAATCCTTATTCACTAGTTGTTACTTTAAGCATCAATAAATGATGTCTAATACAGAACTAACTCAGTGACGATGGCTATTGTTCTCCCTGATTTATCTAAAGAGTCTACCATTTTCTCTAAGTTGTAATTGTTGCTTAATCATTTGCACTACTCAACTGTGCATGTCTCAAAACTCCATTTGCATCCAGCTCTGGAGGGTGGAAACTTGCACCGTACCTCCCACAGGGTTCTGCACAAAACTTGCCAATGGTACTACCTGTGTCTGTGTTCCAAAGCTGTGCATCATTGTCATAGATTTTTAAAATATATTGAAAGATGTTGGTGCTTTCCGTGGTATGCTTTGGGAATAAGAGAGAAAATTAAATTTTTGTTTGATAGAAAGAAAGTGATGTCATCAGAGGCAGGTGTATTGAACACCTACCTGGTCTGTTTAATGTTGTTAAGTTCTATCCTACAAGTCAGTAACCAAAGGAAACTTGTGCTTCATGGATATAAAATTTAGTTAGGAAGAGAGGATGTATGCACACACATATAAAAATACATAGCAACATGAGAGATCATGTGGAAATTGCCAAAAGGAGTAGAACATTAGTGCTGCAGGAATCCAGACAAGAGAGAAGAGGCCAATGACCGAGAGCACTGTAGGCCTCTTAAGGAAGGATGTGGAAATTGGCCTGGCCTTAAAAGGAAGAAAAGGATTTAAAAGGGACACTAAGCTAGAAAAGTGTCTTCTTGGCAAGGATGTATGAAGGAATGCTTTGGGAGCTGGAATGCACAGAGCAAGTTTCCAAAATAAGGAGTAGATGGGAGAAGAGTAATTATTTTTGTTTCAAATTAATATGAGGGTATACATTTGTAGATTACATAGGGTTCAATTCTGAGGTCAAGTTCAAGTTGTAGTTGAGCTCTTCACCCAGAAGGTGTGCTGAACACCCTCACATTGTGCACAGTAGGTGAGATGCCACCAATCACTCCGTCTCCTTCCCTTTCCTTTTCCCTCCTCTCCCCTCCCCCTGGCCAGACTATATTTTGTTTTATCATTCCATTCATATGGGTGTGTAGTTTGTATATTGGTTTCATATTAGCATTGAGTATTGATACTTTTTCTTCACAATCTTGTGATACTTTACTAAGGAGAATGTGTTTCAACTCCATCTAGGTAAACATAAAAGATGTAAAGTTTCCATATTTTCTTATGGCTGAATAGTACTCCATGGGACATGTGTTGCATATATATATGCACAAAACTTGCCAATGGTACTGCTTGTGTCTGTGTTCCAAAGCTGTGCAGTTTATCTCACAGTTTGTTAATCTATTCATGGATTGATGGGCATTTGGGTTGCTTCCACAAGTTGGAAGTGACAATAAACATTCTGGTGCAAATGTCTTTGTGATCAAATGATTTTTATTCTGGGTAGATACCCAGGAATGGGATTGAGGGATCTAATCATCAGAGAAATGCAAATCAAGACCACTCTAAGATAACACCTAACTCCAGTAAGATAAGCCCACGTCACAAAGTCCCAAATCTGCAGATGCTGACATGGATGTGGAGAGAAGGGAACACTTCTACACTGCTGGTGGGATTGCAAATGAATACATCTTTATAGAAAGAAGTATGGAGAATTCTTAATGAACCAATAGTCGACCTTCCATTTGTTACTTTAATTCCATTAGTAGAAGAGTATGTTTATGTAAAAATGTGAAAGAAGATTTAACAAATGCATGTGAACAGGGAATACAGGTGGGAATGGGGAAATGAGACTTTTAAGAACCTCAAGTGCCAGACAAAGAAATTTGGATTTGATCTTGATAAATAGAAAGCCTGTTAGCACAGCAGTGATAACACATGAAGAGGTGTTTTAGGAACATAAATGAGTAGGGTGGTGCCTGTGGCTCAAAGGAGTAGGGCACTGGCTCCATAAGCCAGAGGTGGCAGGTTCAAACCTAGCCCAGGCCAAAAACGGCAAAAAAA
>NW_003852560.1:1114813-1122279 GCF_000181295.1 Otolemur garnettii | reverse complement strand
TGTACATGCATTTTTAGTTCTGTTTATGTGAAAGGCACAGAAATAGGATCTTGGCTCCTTATTCTTATAAAACATCTAAGATTTTCTCATACTCCTCAAATATTTCCCATTTTTTCAGATTTAATTTCTTACTCAACTATATTCCCTAGAACTTTGCATGTCATTTTCTTAAAGCTCTTATTATGGTCAGATATATTGTATTATTTTTCCACAAGATTTGATGGAAAATGTCATTCAATCATACACACACTATACAAGCAGTGCAAAAAAAATTATACACAGTTTAAAAAAAGAAATAACTGTATAATGGTAATACTCCAGTCATGATTGACTGCAATTACAAGAGGGGCTCAAACACTTGTTATTGGCATGTATTAAGTATTATCAATTTAATACAGTTTTTTTCCTTTTAAAATGTGCATTTATACTTTAACACCCTTTGTATGCACAATATAAACTGGTTTTGGCAAAAATATATATAAATCCAGTGTATAACTTGACAGCTTGAAGGATCACAGGAGTTTTAGTAAGAGGTACCTCACTGCAGATGAAGATGAAGAGTGAGTTCAAAACTGAAGATTTGGGAAAAGTGTCCTTTTTGCCATGAGGATGGATAAGTTTCCTGGGGGGGGGGGAGAGGAAAGACTGTGAATAATAAATGTGCAGACTCAGGAAGGAATGAGGAGACAGAGTAAAAGTAATGACTTTGGTTTAGAATGAAGACTTCAGATGTAAACACAGAACTAGGTCCAGGTAGACTATATAGACTAAATAAAGAGACTTTAGGAAAAACTAAAGTAATCTGGATGAATAATGACTAAAGAAAAGACCCTTGGACTTGGTGTTTACAGGTCATTGGTCCTCAAAATGATGCAGTCGAGGCAGGGAAGGAGAGCAGGAGGCGATGGGGAAAGATGGCGGCCTACAGACGTCTTGGCGGGAACTGGATCAAGGGCAGAAAGAGGGATGCCGCTCCGCTCTGCCATGGGTCACGGAGAGCAGCGATGGAGCCCACCAGGGACATCCCAGAGGAAAACGGCAAAGCACAGAAGGAAGAAGGTAAGGAAAAGACGGTGGTGAGGCTCAAACCCAGGCAGGTTTGGAGCCCGCCGGAAGAGAAAGAGGGTGGGGGTGGATGGGGTGGTCTCTCCCTTCCTGTGCACCTTCAGCGACCAGTGGGCCACTAACTTTCTCCAAGGCTTTTCCACCTCCCAGGAGCTGAGGCACAGAGGCGAACGTGGCAGGGTAGGGTGAAGCTGCGTGATCCAGGAGCTTGGAGAGTCCACGTGGGGCCCCCTCCTGGGACAGAGGCACAAGAGACAGCCAAGACCGGCTTTTTCCACTCACGTGTTTTCTTCCCCACCCCGCCCCACCCTCTGCAATTGGGAATGCAGTTAGAGCCGAGATTTTGGCAAGCAGCCACCTCTCCCAGCAGGTGTGCGCTACAGGCTGTGGCTACTATAGGGTGTGGGATGCATACATGCCTCTCCTCTTGGGGACCAGCAGTGGACACAGAGTGGCCGATCTGGGAGCTCCACACACTAAGACAAGCAGGCCAGAGCCAGTGCCTCCAACTGGAACAGTTGCTGGGGGACACAGGGAGAAGGTCTGATCCGCAGAGGGGAAGCCTGCATGGAAGAGCCGAAGGGAGAGTACAGTGGAGTTCCCGTTCCACAGTTCCCATGTGGCAGTCTGGGATCCAGCCCTTCTCCCCGCAGAACTGCCACCTTGCATTAGGGTGTGTTGTCCAGAGGGGAAGATCCCAGTCCCAGGATCCATAGCAACCACATGCCAGGCATTCAGGTGCCAGCTCTGCACTGACAGGGAGCTGTGGCCCTCCCCTCCCTCACAACCGGGAGAACAGGCTGAGCAGAGGATTTGATGCACAGCCATTACCTCTGGCAGGCGTGTACTCTAGGTTGAGGTCTCCACAGAGACTGGGGCCTGTGCCTCTACCCTTGAGATGTGTAGTGGACCACGGCTGCCCAATTTGAGAGCTCACTGTGCACCAACATTTCCCGGAGAAGCACACTAGTGGGTCAGAGCGCAGCCAGGGGAGGTTTAACAGCTGGACTAACCGGGCAAGGGAGCCCAAGTGGACAGAACTGATGGCGGAGAGCTGTCAGGATCTGAGATGTGGCCATGTGGGAGAGTGCCCAGTCCTCTCTACAGTCGACTTTTCTACCAGGATTAGGGCATGAGATCCCAGCCTGGTGCCATAGCAACCCAGTGTTTAGAACCTGCCCCATGAACAGCCCTCTAAAGAGCCTATCTTGACTTTGCAGCCAACTCTATTCAACATAAAAGTTGTAGCCAGAGCAGTCAGAGAAGAGAAAGAAATAAAGGGTAGCCAAGCTGGGAAAGAGGAGGTCAAACTATCGCTTTTTATTGATGATATGATCTTATATCTAGAAAACCTCAAAAATTTCACCAAGAGACTCCTGGAATTGATAAATTCTGCAAAATGAATGTACGTAAATCAATAGCATTCCTACACACCCATGACAGTTAAGCTGAAAATCAAATTAAAAACTCAATACTATGCATACTAGCTACAAAGAAAACAAAATACCTAGACATATACTTAATCAAGAAAGGAAAGATCTCTGCAAAGATAATTCTAAATCGGTAAGGAAGGAAATCATATTTGACACACAGAAATGGAAAATATGCCATGTTTATGGATTGGTAGAAGCAACATTGTTAAAATGTCCATAGTACCCAACGTGACACACAGATTCAATGAATACCCATCAAAATTCCAACATGATATTTCACAAATCTAAAAATGTAATTTTATGCTTCATTTAGAACCAGAAAGCACCTAAATAGCCAAACCAATCTTAAAAAGGATCTGGAAGCATCACATTACTAGATTTCACTACTGCAAGGCCACAGGAACTAAAATATGGTATTAATACAAAACTAGAAACATAGACCAATGGAACAGAGCAGAGAACCTGGATATAAAACCATCCACATATATATTGGGAAACGAATCCCTATTCCATAAATGGTGCTGGGATAATTGGACAGCACATGAAGAACAATGAAACAGGACCCATATCTCTCATCACTCACAGAAATCAATTTAAGATGGATAAAATACTTAAATGTAAGGCATTAAAACCAGAAGATTTATAGGAGAAAATGTTGGAAAACTCTTCTAGATGTTGGCCTAGATAAAGAATTTATGAAGAAGACCTCAATGGTAATGATAGCAACAGTAAGAGTAAATAAATGGAACTGGAATAAATTAAAAAGCTTCTGTACAGCCATGGGAAAAAAATCAACAGAGAAAACAGACAACCTACAGAATGGAAGGAAATGTCTGCAAGCTGTACATCAGACAAAGGGCTAATAACCAGAATCTACAAAGAACTCAAGAAAATCAGCAAGAAAATAGTCAAGCCAGCCCAATAAAAAGTGGGCAAAGGACATGAATAGGTGCTTTTTAAAAGAAGATAGACAAATAGTCTATTGGCATATGAAAAATTACTAATCATCATGGAAATGCAAATTAAAACCACAATGAGCTATCACGTTACCCAAATTAGAATGATTTTTATCAAAAAATCCGGAAAAAAATAGATGTTGGTGAGGATGCAGAGAGAAAGGAAAGCCTATACACTGTTGGTGATACTGCCAATTAGTACAGCCCTTATGCAAAACAGTATGACGATTCCTCAAAGAACTAAACGTAGACTTATCATTTGATCCAGCAATCTCATTACTGGGTATTTACCCAAAGGAAAAGAAGACTTTTCATCAAAAAGATACCTGCACTCGAATGTTCATTGCAGCATAGTTGACAATTGCAAGATGTAGAATCAACACTGTCCATCAATCCATGAGTAGATTGACAAAGTGTGGTATATGTACACCACGGAATACTATTCAACCACGATGGAGGATGATTTATTGCCTCTTGCAACAGTATGAATGGAACCATTATCCTAAGTGAAGTAGCAAAGAATGAAAAAACAAACACCACAGGTACTCACTATTCAATTAGAAGTAACTGATCAGCACACATGTCCATAGAGGTAGTAAAACTCAGTGGAATTCAAGCAGGTGGTGGGGGAGGAGAGGATAGAAGAAAATGTACCTAATGGATTCAATGAACACTATTCAGGTGATGAGCACACTTACAGCCCCGATTCAAGCATTACAAAAGCAATCCACGGAACCAAGAACATTTGCACCCCCGTAATTTTTTTGAAATAAAAAAATGCAAGAGTGCATGGATGGAGAATAGACACATGGAGACGTTATATGTCATTTACTTGGTTAAATTAAAAAGAGATAAATCACAGTAGGATTCTTTTCTGTTTGAGTGGAGGTTTGAGTGAATTCAACAAAAAATAGGGTCAACAAAAGTGTAGAATTGAAGAGAAGAGGGGGATTCACGAGACTCAGATGACTGGGTCTTCTCAAAGTGGTGATGCAGAAGAATGAGTGACCCATGAAGCTGTGGGTATGTACTTGGAGACGATGACAAAGATGTGGCCCTGAGTCACACAGAGGTGACAGGGATAAAAGAGGAGACTCAGATTTCCATCTGTGGAAAGCACCATGGCCCTCAGAGGAATCATGCAGACCAGACTTTGGAGGTAAGGTATGGAATGATTACGAGATAAATTAAAGTCATGACAAGCCAGATGAATTTACAAACTAACGGTTTGTAAAGAAACTCATGGCACAATTTCCTGCTTTTGTCTAGAAGACTGAGTGAATGGGGGTGTGACCGAGGACTGGGAACAGCATGACCAAAGGCCAAATAATGACATTTGGGATGTGTGTGGGGATTTGGGGAAGAATGGAGAAGCAGAATAGGACAAAATGTAGAATCAACTGGAATGCTGGAAAGGATCACTCTACGTTAGAAATGAAAGGGGAGCCAGGTGTGGCGATGCACACCTGTTGTCCCAGCTACTCAGGAGTCTAAGGCAGGAAGACTCTGAGTCCAGGAGTTTGAGGCAACAGTGAGTTGTGATCCTGCCACTACACTGGGTGACAGGCTCTGTCTCTAAAACCGAACAAACCATCAAACAAAAAAAAAAAAAAAAAATGAGAGGTGGGACTAGAACTCTATTAATTATCATTAATAGTTTATACTCTTAGACTTTTTGCTTTATGATGGCTTTTCCCTTTGTGCATTTATGTTGGGTTCTGATCTGTTGGGTCAGTCCGAAAATGTTTTAATGATAGTTTTGTTGCAAGTTAACAAATTCAAAATGTCTTTCAACGAATATTGCAAAGTGGTGAATGAGCAAAGACAAAATTGCAGTGACAAAGGCAATCAGTGGACATCTTCAAAAGTTTCTGGTTTGGATTCTTCAAACTACATCCTTCATATAGTTGGACATATTTCAGTTCCTACAGCAGGACCCTGATGAACATCAATTAGAATGGAAACGTAAAATTAAAAAAAACAACAGATTTCGTGACCCAAAGAACCCACTAAAAATATTTTTGAATGTTCTTTAATTTGATTTATTCTATTGTTTTCTGAAGTTGATCTCATTTCTAATCTTCTCCATGCTTTCTGTGAAGCCGATCCAAGCACAAACTCTACTTTAGCTTTGGAAGACACACTGTGTCTGGAGCTCCTCCCTGCGCATTCAAAGTGAGATGAAACGTTGGTTCTTGGGAATGAAATGACTGTGAATCTCAAATTCCTGACAACAGAAAAAAGGAAAAAATGAGGGGGAGAGATTGTGTTGAAAACTGAGTTCAGTGCAAAATGCACATTTTAAGTACTGGAGTCTAATTGTCATGAAGTGTTTTTTAGAGCAAGCAACTGAAAATATAAGCACACCTAACAATGAAAAAAACACAGAAAGTTTTCTTCCTTTTCCCTTTGTAAATACTGAATCCAGCTTTAGGTGAGGAGATTGAAGGCGAGTATTTGTTGAATTAATGGAGATAGAAAGTAGAACATCACAAAATCATAGTATCTTACAGAAAGGAGGGATCCTAGAGATTACGCCATCCCTCACGACAAACTTTATAGATAGAAAAACTGAGAGTTCATGCAAATAACAGGATATGTCTAAGATTACATATCTATTTAGTGACTAATCCAGGATTATAAACCAGCATGCTCCATGGTAATACAGTGCCTTTCTTAAGTTTCCTTAACCTACATAATACCTTAACTGCATGGCCTTCCATTGAAAACATAGATTTTTCTTATATCAATAGAATTAGGATTCTAGGGTATAAAGTGATAGGGAGATGAAACATAATTTAGGCTCTGCTTTTAGCAATCAGCTAAATTAAAAATGCTTAGCTAAAGAGTTTCTAGCTGTTATTTTCAAAAGTCATTTCAGTTTTTAGTAGCTTTCTTTAAAACAAAAATTCCCTATAAAGGTGGCGCAGTGAGTAGGGTGCCAGCCCCATATACTAAGGGTGGTGGATTCAAACCCGGCTCCAGCCAAACTGCAACAAAAAAATAGCTGGGGGTTGTGGTGGTGCCTGTAGTCCCAGCTACTCAGGAGGCTGAGGCAAGAGAATCACCTAAGCCCAAGAACTGGAGGTTGCTGTGAGCTGTGACGACATGGCACTCTACCCAGGGTCACATAGTGAGACTCTTGTCTCTAAAAAAAAATTCCCTATAGAGAAAGGTACGTTTTGGTGGAGCATGAAGAGCCTTAGGGCAGGTGTCAGGGAGACTTGGTCTTGTCCTAAAAAGCTGTCTAGAGACTGTGTGATTCATAATCCAGCCTTTCTCAGCTTCAGATTCACTAGTTATAATGCAGAAGGCTAATGTTCTTCTAGTTTAATTTGATATGGGGGTGCATCTTATGAGACGCTATGTTGAAAATTCTTGAAAACTACATATGTAGACTGGTCTCCTGTAACTCAGTGGGTAGGGCGCCGGCCACATACACCTGGGCTGGTGGGTTTGAGCCCAGCCTGGGCCAGCTAAGCAACGATGACAACTGCAACCACAACAAAAAACTAGCCAGGCATTGTGGCAGGCATCTGTAGTCCCAGCTACTTGGGAGGCTGAGGCAAGAGAATTGCTTAAGCCCAAGAGTTTGAAGTTGCTGTGAGCTGTGATGCCAAGGTACTCATCTGAGGGTGATATAGTGAGCCTCTGACTCAAAAAAAAAAAAAAGAAAAGAAAAGAAAAGAAAAGAAAAATATAGCATTAAAACATCCTTTCTAATTATTTCTTTTCTCTTGTATAGTGTTCCATGTATTTTTTTTGTGATGATTTTTGTTGTTTAATCAAAGGAAATTCAAGTAAAATAAATTTAGCTATTTGAAAGAAAACCAGTCAGTGACAATTAGTACTTTTACAATATCATCCATGTATTTTTTTAAATTAAATCATAGCTGTGTACATTAATGCAGTCATGATGTACAATGTGCTGGTTTTATATACAATTTGAAATATTTTCATCAAACTGGTTAACATAGCCTTCATGGCATTTTCTTAGTTATTGTGTTAAGAC
>NW_003852560.1:1112133-1114594 GCF_000181295.1 Otolemur garnettii | reverse complement strand
GCCTGTAGTCCCAGCTACTCAGGAGGCTGAGGCAAGAGAATCACCTAAGCCCAAGACCTGGAGGTGCTGTGAGCTGTGACACCACAGTACTCTACAGAAGGTGACAAAGTGAGACTCTGTCTTGGGGCGGTGCCTGTGGCTCAAAGAGTAGGGCACCAGCCCCATGTACCAGGGGTGGGAGGATCAAGCCTGGCCCCCAGCAAAACTGCAAAAAATAAAATAAAATTAGAGTTGTTGATGCCCACACCACATTCTATATATTTGGAGGTTCTTCAGCACACTTTAAACCTTTCTTCCCTGTATTTGCATGTCTTACCTTAAGTCCAATGAATGTATCTTTTGAAAAAGAAATTTAGTAGTACATGTTTTTCTGATAGAGACACCGTATTGGAAATTGTATGTGCGAACCAGATGACAGCATGCCTTGTGGACAAGGAACGTCACAGATCTATTGGAAATGACGACAACCTTGAAAGTGACCTCTGAATTAAAAGTAAGACAACTTGGTCTTCTCAGACTTCAGGTAAAGCTACAAACTCTAAAGCCACAGAAAGGTACTTTCCAGCTTGACCGTCTATGGCTTAAAAGGAAACAAGGCTAAGCTTTTTTCTATTCTCTTAAATGGCCTGCATGCAACTTTTAAGATCACAGGACAAAGGAGACATACAATTTTTATTGCCATTTCCTCACTCCCTATGAGTCAAGTTCTATGAATTTCTTTTGATATCCTCACTAGTTCCCCTACACACCCATCAACCTGTCAGAGGCATAAAAATCTCAACTCAATATAAAATGTGGACGCTGACATAATCTCAAAGGCCCCCACATTTAATTACGTACATGACCCCGATTAGCAACCATAAACAAGCTCACACACTTTAAATAGTTAACACTTTGGGCTTCATGCCGCGTGAGGTCTCAGACTTGCCACTGTTTATTTACCTAATGAACACTTTTGAGACCAACTGAGACGAAATGTCTATGGACAACTATAAAGTAATCCTACACATATGTGCATGAATAGTGCACAGCAGAATTCAGAATCCTCAGCGGATCACATCTGAACTCTTATCTTTATTGAGTTTGGTTTTCTTAATTCTGCTTGTAAAGTTCCCTGGAAAAAGTACCTGACAGATTTATAGAGAATGGGAATCTGGTTTGGAATGCACAGACCAAGAAGGGGGAAAAAATGAAAATGAAAAGCAAATTGCAAGGTATGCACAGATGCAATCTCTTGCCAAGAGTGATGAATCCACTCTGAACGAGTTGGAGGGTTTTTTGCACGTTTCATCAGCCCAGCCAAGTCCGCAGCTTCTGGGGTTGCTTAGACTATCAACTCCTGACTTGGAAGCTACATGCGTTAAAGTCATCCCTTCCTCTTTCCATCAGTTCATGTCTGTTGATTCTAGAAAGAAGCAGTGATGTACAGGCTGTTTCTTCCCAGGTTTTTCAGACAGGTTTGTCCAGTTGGCTCCTTTTCCTCAAATCCGTACAGACCCCTTATGGTCCCAGAAGAAAGCAGATGTTCTTTGCCACGAACTAGAAATAGCTTTCAGAGCAGAGGACGACCACTGCCTTATGCAAATGGAACTGCTTTGAACTGCCTGCCAATCTGCCTACAGATCAGTAAAGTCGTGTGAGGCAGTGAAATGGAGTTGTGAGGTGCAAGTTTTAAAATGCATTTATTCCAATTCAGATGAAACGCAGCAAAGTGGTTTTGCCTAATCTTCCTTTTGCAAAAGAGAAAGCGAATTTTTTTCCTTTTTAATTTCCTCTAAGCTGAGTCTTCAAAGACACTCGATGTGTTGGCTCAGCTCCTGTAGCTCAGGGGCCAGAGCACCAGCCACATACACCAGAGCTGGAGGGTTCGAACTCAGCCTGGGCCTGCCAAACCACAGTGACAACTACAACCAAACAATTGCGAGGCGTTGTGGCGGGTGCCTGTAGTCCCAGCTACTCGGGAGGTTGAGGCAAGAGAATCACTTAAGCCCCAGAGTTTGAGTTGTGACATCAGGCACTCTACCCAGGGCGACATAGTAAATCTCTGTCTCAAAAAAAAAAAAGGACACTCAATGTGTTAGTTAAGTGTCTTTGACATAGCCTTCTCTTTTCCAAAAAGTAATGTCTACTGGCTATCCATCTGCACTCCATAGCAATCCTTGGAGCTTAAACCTTTGATAACCAAAAAAATAAACCAACACCTAAATCCTTCCATCCGCTAACCCTTTCCTTTGCCCACATAAAACCACATCTTCCCATCTCAGTGGATTAGCTCATTCTTCTCTGCTGGGGATAGATCAGTGTGTGTCCCCCTCTAGCTCACACATTTTTATTTTTATTTTTTTCAGTTTTTGACCAGGGCTGGGTTTGAACCTGCCACCTCCAGTATATGGGACTGGTGCCCTGCTCCTTTGAGCCACAGGCACCACCCACACATTTTGATTTTTTTTTTTTTTTTTTT
>NW_003852560.1:1095029-1112041 GCF_000181295.1 Otolemur garnettii | reverse complement strand
CCCGGCTATTTTTTTGGTTGAAGCCGTCATTGTTGTTTGGCGGGTCCGGGCTGGGGATTCGAACATGCCACCTTAGGTGTACGTGGCTGGCACCTTAGCTGGTTGAGCTATAGGCGCCGAGCCCACATTTTGATTTTTAACAATAAACTCTGAGACAATAAAAAAAACTAATGATAATTTATGGACTGGCAGAGTAATAAGAAAGGAGTGAAAGATTGAACAAATGACTGAATGAATGATGGGTTAACTAAAAAAAAACTATCAATCACCTTGTACAGACAGTCCCCAAGTCACAAACATCTGATGGGCGTAGGACTCTTATTTATGAAAGGAGGCTATTACAGGTAATAGAGAAATGTATCTGTTCCACCTTCCATACAAAAGTAACGTAAGAACAAACCTACAGAACCCATCTCATTCATAAGCCGGGGACTGCCTATATGTGTAAAAATGGTGCCAGGCACAGGAACCACAAAAGACCCAGAGCATGAGTGGTTTTGGCTTCATGGAGCACACAGTCTATATGAGAATAAATAATACCTGGATAGGCAAACGATTTCTCTGCCCTGGTTAACACAAAGAAATTGGATGTGATACCTTCTCACATGACAATATTCTTGCATTATGTATCTCATATAATGTTGTTCATCTCTTATATTTTATTGTAACTATTTGTAAATATGCTTCAGTCTTTCTCCACTTGACTGTTCTTCCTCTTTATTTTAGGTTCTTTTTAGAACAGTAAGTGGATCTGATTGGTCTCTATCTCCTCTAATAACTATCAAAATAGGGCAGTGCATGTGGCTCAGGGAATAGGGCGCTGACCCCATATACCCAGGCTGGTGGGTTCAAACATGGCCCCTGCCAATCTGCAACAAAAAAATAGCTGGGCATTGTGGTGAGTGTCTGTAGTCCTAGTTACTCAGGAGGCTGAGGCAAGAGAATCGCCTAAGCCCAAGAGCTAGAGGTTGCTGTGAGCTGTGATGCCACAGCACTCTACCCAGGGTGACAAAGTGAGATTCTGTCTCTAAAATAAATAAATAAATAAAAATAACTATCAAAATATATTACAAATAGCTCAATAGGATATACGTTTTTAAATCTGAACATGTGTTTTTGTCGTCTGACTCAGAAGGGTGATTCAAGAATAAGAAATAGAATTATACAAAAAAGGAGAGATGGGTATTTTTATTTTCAAAGCCTTCAGTGACTAAAATTAAAGCTCAGATTTTTTTTTTTTAAAAAAATCCCTAGTTGATTCCAAAAGAAAAGTAGGATTGCAGGCAAATATTAAATAAGTTCAATAAATAAAAAAGAAACGTTTTCATAGTGCATGATTTTCAGATTGTACACACTTCCCATGTTTGGTTTATTCAAGTCTCAGGGCCAAGTTGGTCTATGCCTAAGGATGTTCAGACTTCAGCCTACGAACCCTCGACAAGAGAAGAGGTAAGTGGCCAAATGCTGAATTAGTTCAGTGTCCTAAAATTTATTCCAGAATGGCCCCTTCAAGGACATAGTTACAGTGATATACATATATGCCCTGTGTATATATATAACAGTTGGTGGAGCTTGTATTATTTGGTTGTGACAGTCTTAGCTTCCAAACCCAGTTGAACTTATCCCAGTAAGCAATAATTTTTCCTGAGTAAGCGTTGACACGGACAGACATATTTGCATAGTCAGAGTACCAGCAATTATTAAATTGTTATTAAGAAAAACTTCAGTTTTTACATTGCTACACAATAAACAACTCGGATTTAAATTTCACAATTTCCACAATGGTTTTCATGTATTCTTAAGAGTTTTTCTTTTTTATCTCATTCCAATAATTACGGCATGTTTCCCTTCTCTGGAAATTCGAGTTGGCATATCTTGTCCCTTTTCTGCTGTTTCTCACCCCATTACTTACGCTAATGTTAGAAATTGTCGTTTAGGGATTGTGACCATAGACTGGAGGCTTTATTTTGTAATGTGAAAGACTATAGGAGGTAGGTAGATGTGGGTTCAAGTTCTGGTTTTATTACTCATTAATTAAATGATCTCGAGCAAGTTGTTTTGCCTTCTTGTGCCTTGGGTTTTACACCTGGGATAATGGATTGTTATTAGGGTTAAATATAATTTATGTATAAAGAACATTTAGCACAGGGAAAGTGCAAAGTATAAGGCCAAAAGGCATTAGGTATGATTACTGCCAATGCGGAAATGAATGATTAGATCGATGCGGTTTTTGAAATTGGTATAAATAATTTAAATATGTGCAAAACATACAAATGTTTTGGACCCGGTTAAATCAGAGCCAAATCATGCAAAACAAAATTATAGTGGTGTTTGCTTTCTGGCCTGCCTCTGGGGCTAGAAATGAGATGTACATTAACTAGAATTGAGTGTGTACCCAGGGAATGTTGGTGTCATACATATTTTGGATGAAGATGCCATTGTTAGGAGAAATTTATCAGGCGATCAGGAGATAAGTGAAAAATGGGCCTTCCATGATTTGAGAGTCTAAAAAATTTGTACTGGAAAGATATTTAAAGTATGTTCTCCATTAGCCGCTTACCCTTGGAGAATAGCATGATTGGAAACAGATGCAAACACTGCAGTTAATTCATAATTTCCACAGAGTAGACAGATTTTAATTGCCAGGATATTTTAGTCACCTTTGATTTAATAGCATGGGCCCTCATTTTCCCTTTTGAATTTGTTTTTCTAAGATACAGCAAAAATGAGCTTTGTGACACCTCCTTGCAGTTTGTAAGAGTTTCTAGTAGAGTATCCCAATAATGTGTATTCAATAAATACTGAAAATGATGACAGATGGATGTTAGCCATCGTTTATGACTGAATTCCATTTTTCTCTGTCATTAGGTTCCAATACTCTCAAGTAGCTTTACATAATTTATTCACTGGAGTTATGTTTGATGTTTGAAAATCAGAGCTACAGCGAACGTTATAAATAAAATCAAATTTGAATAATGTCTTCTAAAATCTTCCTATTCTTTGCAAGTTCTAGAATATGAAATCTCTGGTACAATTTTTGGAAATTTTGCCAAGCAAATAAACAATAAAAATCAAAGTGGGCCTTGATTTAAAGACAGCAAATTGAAATGTGTAGACACTGCCGCTGCATTCTGAAAATATATTTAAAAGATAGTGAAGATATTAAGAAAAGAAAGGAGGTGATTAAAAAGAGAGAGTTAAACCCAAATGGACAAATAGAAGGGTCACAGACAATAGCAACCTAATTGTAAAGGCTGAAAGGATGTTCTTTGATAATTCTTTAAAGGGTATAAGCCTTGGGCAGTGCCTGTGGCTCAAAGGAGTAGGGTGCTGGCCCCATAGGCCAGAGGTGGCAGGTTCAAACCCAGCCCCAGCCAAAAACTGCAAAAAAAAAAAAAAAAGTAAAGGGTATAAGCCAGCAAGGACGCAGTCAAAAAGAACATAAGATACCTTTGGAAAGGGGAATGGACTTGAGATTACAAACAAAAAGTTTGATTTAAGATCTAAAAGTTTGTTTAGGAAGGAATCACACTTCCAGCACCAAGAGATTGTCTCACTCCAGAGGGTGATATTTTTTTGCTGGTATATGCAGCATACACCTATACTGTATACATGCACATATATTATGTGTGTGTCTCCTTATACACCCCTTAAAAGTGAGGCCATTGTGGACACAAGTGAGCAAAAGTTTGAATACCGAAATCTCCAGGCTTCTTCCTCAACTCAGTTCCCAGAACTCTGCAGGCAGGTGGACATTCCCAAGCCAGGATAGAATAAGCCTTCCCTGGGAAATCTGTTAGCACCAGGAGGGGAAAAGAGGCCTAATGATACTGGCTTGGGGACTTTGCAAATAAAGAGCCAACATAGATCATGCTGTAGTACATTGTTCTTCCACAACCAGTAAGTCTACTCATTAGTACTGCATTTTAAGCATATTTGTTAAGAGACAGGGTCTCACTGTGTTGCCCAGGCTAGAGTGCATAGAGTGCAGTGGTGTCATCATAGCTGCACAGTTCACTGTAACCTCAAACTCCTGGGCTCAAGCAATCCTCCTGCCTTGGCCTCCCTGAGTACTAGGACTGCAGATGTGAGCCACTATGTCCAGCCTCAAGTAAATTTTTTTGTTTGTTTATTTTTAGTGCTCTAATTTTAAATACAAGCCACTACCTGCCAATTATCAGTCAGCAGACATTGAGGAAATCCTCTAACATTGCAGAAAAATCCCTGAACAATTCAACCAGCTGGCAAAAGCAACGCAAAGGGAAGAGGAATATTCTAACAGAAAAAAACCTTCAAAATCCTTATATGAGAGAATCTCATAAGAGATGAGAACAACTTTGTACCTATGGGGGAAAAGAAGCTACTAAGAGAGGATTATTCAGAGACTAAGAAAGAACTCTTAGAAATTAACAAATAAAATAGCAAAGAATAAAAATTATAAGATAAACTTGAAGAACTCTCTGGAAACTAAAAAACAAAATGACAAAAGATGCAAATTAGAAGAGAAATGAAAAAAATTTAAAGGATCATTACAAAGGATCCGACACCTGAATAAAAAGAATTACAGAGACCTGAGAAAGCAGAGAGGAAGAAATCCTCAATGACATCATTAAGGAAAATATTTAAGCACTTTAGAATCCACCAGTATCCAGCATGATAAATTAAAAATACATCCACAAAGGACACTGTTATTAATTTTCAAAAGTAGAGTCAAGGAAAAGATTGTAAATTCTTCCAGAAAGGAAAAACAAACAAATAAACAAGCACAAACCAGAATAGTTTTCACACAAAGAACCAAGAGAGAAAACAGTACAGGAATTCTCAATGGCTGTACTGTAAGCAGAGGGCAACAGAACATGGACTTCAAAATTCTGAGACTTAAGATTTTTCAAACTGAAATTCTCTTTCAAATTACCAAATCTATTTGTTCATATATTAATCTGCAATTATTAAGCCATATATTTTTAGACACATACATTCTAGGAAATTTAATGTACCTTCCCAGGAAAGCTACTAGCAATGATTTTTAGCTAGTGTACAGTGACATGATTTTAGGTGTGCTGTGAACATTTTAAAAGATATTTAATTTAATTATTTTTAAAAGAAGTTCAAAGCACAGTTAAGTATATTCTTTTCCTTACTCTTTTTTTTAATCAACATAATTTAAGTGTGCTGAAGGAGTTTAACTGTGAGCTCAAGTGTGCTGGGAGATAAAAAAAGGTTGAAAAGCACTGTACTAGGGTGTGCCTTATCAAACTAAGGAGAAAAACAAGAAAAGAAAGACATTCATGGGTCGATGGGCACTTGGGCTTCTTCCACGACTTGGCAATTATGAATTGAGCTGCAATGAACTTGGTATATGTATACCATGGAATACTATGCAGCATCAAAAAAAAAATGAAGACTTTACCTCTTTTATGTTTACATGGATGGAGCTGGAAAATATTCTTCTTAGTAAAGTATCTTAGGAATGGAAAAAAAAATCCAGTGTACTCAGTACTACTATGAAACCAATTTATAATCACTCACACTTTTTATTCATGAAAAATAAGACACAACTATAGTCTGGGATTGTGGAAGGAAGGGGAAGGAGACAGGAAGGGAGGGGGGTGGGTCGATAGAGGGAGGGTTAGTAGGGGGAACACACCTATGGAGCATATTGCAAGTACAAGTTCGATCTATCAGGTGTAGAACACAAATGTCTTAACGCTGTAATTGGGTAAATGAGGTGAAAGCTATGTTGATTAGTAGGATGTAAGAACTCCGATTTGTACAAATAATCAACACATTGAATCCCATAGTGGCATACATGTATTTATGATCTACGTACAAATGACTTAATAAAGAAAAAAAAAAAAGAAAGAAAAGAAAGACAGAGAATTAGCACCAGACGTGCTATTTCCTGGTGAGAAATTGTAAGGGATCCCAAAATGGCCACCACACAGCTGGGGGCAGGCAGAGGCCATCTAGAGAGACTTCCTCAGGAAGATGAGAATTAGAGAACAGCTAATGTGATTAAAATAGCAACAGATTATACAGCCAATGGGAAGTTGGAGGCTGAAGAAAAGGTAAACAGAAAGAAAAATACAAGGAAAACAAAAGTTGTTCAGGAAAGAAAGATTGACCATTGCACTCCATGGTTCCAATATGAGTCACGCATGCGTACGTGTAATGACGTAAGAAGTTAGTGTTTCTCTAACCACAGGGTTGGTATTAGGAGGATGAAGGCATAAGGAGGGGTGTGTGTGTTTGGGCATGATAGTGACTGGGGAAAATGAGGTGAAAAAGAGTGTTATCCTCCACAGTGGGGAGTCAGTAGATAATGCCAACTACTGACAATTAAGATTTCATAATATAAGTGCATTATATATTGAGAGAGAGGTAAATGCCCTAAGAATCAGCTGATTCTTTGAGAGTAATTGCCTCTTAAGAGCTGAAAGTTTGAGGTGGGTTGGCACCTGAGAAAGATCTGAAGAAAGATTTATGAAGTTTTGTAGAAAAATTTGCCTCTAAACCAGTGGTTCTCAACCTTCCTAATGCCTCCTAATGCAGTGACCCTTTAATACAGTTCCTTATGTTGTGGTGATCCCCAACCACAAAATTATTTTTGTTGCTACTTCATAACTGTAATTTTGCTACTGTGATGAATCGTAATGTAAATATCTGATATGCAGGATGTACTTTCATTGTTACAAAGGGGTCGTGACCAACAGGTGGAGTCTAAACAACGTGAAAACTTTGATGATTTTTTTTAACTTGGAAAGAAAAAAAGCTTGCAAAGCATATATGACATTCAAACTTGGCGTCCATCGCTCAGCAGTTTGGGCGCCAGCCACACGCACCTGGGCTGGTGGGTTCAAATCCCACCTCAGCCTACTAAACAAACAAAAAAATAGCTGGGCGTTGTGGCAGGTGCCTGTAGTCCCAGCTACTTGGGAGGCTTAGGCAAGAGAATCGCTTAAGCCCAATCGCTTAAGCTGTGACATTACGGCACTCTACAGAGGGCGACATAGTGAGACTCTTTCTCAAAAAAAAAAAAAAATTATATAAATAGAATAATAATTATTGAGAGGGAATATATGACATATAATAAAACAAGACTCGGAGAAAAGAATACTTAGCAAGTTCTCAGTCTTAATTGTACCCCAGATAATTAATGAGCTATGGTGATTTCTATTAATTAAAGGGTAAGAAGCCCTTGAAAAGTGCGAAAAGACTTCCCTTCCCATACCCCATGATTGGCTAGACCAGCAACTGGTCTGATTGTTATTCTGATTGTTAGTCTCAGAACCCATTTTGCTCTTAAAAAATTAAGGACCTCAAAGATCTTTAGTTTCCGTTGATTATCTACCTAGAAAATGTATCTATCATATGTATCATATTAGAAATTAAAATTGGAAATAATTTTAAATATTGATTGAATCATTTACAAATAATGATAATAAACTTATTCTTTGTTTTATGCAAAGAAACTGTATTTCCCCAAATATAGTTTCCTCACAAGAAGAAGAAGGAGGAGGAGGAGAAAGAAGAATAATTGTTTTCTTTCACATTTTGGCAAATCTCTTTTAATATTTGGCTTTTTATAGCAAAGAGTTAGAGGTCATAGTTGCTTTGCATTCAATCTGTTGTGCTGTTAGTTTGGTTAAAGTATATGAAGAAAATCTGGCCACACACACACACAGACACACACACACACACATATATATATGTATATATAAAATTAAATACATATATAATGATGTAACCTTTCTATAAAATGTTTCTAGAACCTTTATATACAAAATTAAATATATATATAAAATGATGTAACCTTTCTAAATAATTATTGTGGATATTCTTTGGTAATACACCAAAACTTGACATGAAGTCGTTTCTCTTTTAAGGGTTAGTGGAAATATAGAATTTAAAATGACATCAATGAGCTTCCTGAACTTTGTATGCATCTTCTATTTCAGCATGATTTCATACCCTCACATTTTGGCTTACTGAATTGCACCAATCTTCAAAATGCTGACACATATTAAATAATATGAAAAAAAATCAGTCATCAATATCACCACCAGTTTCATCAGAAAAGTCTCTTAAGTATTGACAAATAGTCAAGCTACTGGTGTCAGATAAATTTTTCCAAAAATTCTAATATTTTCCTGAAAGCTTCTATTTTTTTTTAATTGAAAATGCTGCCAGTTGCTTTCCGTGAAGTGACAAGCTCATTTTGTTAAATATTGAGAAAATTTCTCCCAAATACTCATGTTGGGATACCCATAAAACATAGTTTGATAGTTCTCAAAGCATTCAACTCAAACAATGACATGGGAGCTTTTGTCTGAAACAGTCCTGGTGTTTGAGTGTGCTGCAGAAGTGCGTTAGACAGTTAGTCACAATGAATACTAAAAAGACATCTGAGCCCACAGTGGACACCTGAACTCCCAGCTACACAGGACGCTGAGGTGGGAGTGTCAGTTCAGATCAGGAGCTCAGGGCCAGCCTGGGCCATATGGTAAGATTGCCTCATTTATTATTTAAAAAAAAAAAAAGAAGTCACCTACTAAAGGGTTGAATGAAGTTAGAAATGTTTACCTCTGTTTGGGTTACATTCTCTGGTGAAACTGGAAACTTAGTTTTTCTGCATTTGCTTCTCAAAAGAACATGACCAGTATAGTTGGGTGACACGGCCATAATAGGAGCACAGGTCCATGGTGGCATGGTGAACAAGAGAGGCAACATCCTAGTATTCAGTACACATGACCTTGGGTATTACCACAGAGTGTCTCAGAACTTCTTCTGGGCTGAACTGCAAGCTCCTTGAGAGAGGAGACTGATTCTTACTCTTTGTTTCTCTACTGCTGTGTTTCGTGCATAATAGTTGGTCCAAAGTGTAATGAATGGGCTGGGTGTGGTGGCTCACACCTGTAATCCTAACACTCTGGGAGGCTGAGGCAGGTAGATCGCCTCAGTTTAGGAGTTCGAAATAAGCCTTAGGAAGAGTAAGACCCCCTCTCTACTAAAAATAGAAAAAGAATAGCTGGCCCTTGTGGTGGATACCTGTAGTCCCAGCTAATTGGGAGGCTGAGGCAAGCGGGTTAGGTTAGGGTTAGGGTACAGTGAGCTATGATGCTGCTGAGATACTTTACCCAGGGTGACAGAGTAAGATTCTGCCTCCAAATAAATAAATAAATAAATAAATAAGAAAGAAAGTTAGTTGTCCCTTCTCTTCACGTCCACACCAGCAGCTGAAGTTTTGGGACTTTGCCATGTGGGCTGTTACCACGAGGGCTAGGTGATATCTCGGAGTGGTTTTGACTTGCATTTCTCTGATGATTAGGAATGATGAGCATGTTTTTATGTTTGATAGCCATTTGTCTGTCTTCTTCAGAGAATGATCTATTCATGTCTCTTGTCCAGCGATAGATGAGATTGTTTGCTCTTTGTGTTTTCTGTGCTATTCTAGAAGATTCTAGTTATCAACCCTTTGTCACATTCATAACATGCAAATATCTTTAATTCTTGTGCCCTTAGCTCTGCAGGAGCTTTTCAGCTTGACCTTCCATTTGATCCTGCAATCCCATTACTAAGCATCTACCCAGAAGAAAAACAAATCCTCTTATCATAAGGACATTTGGACTAGATTGTTTGTCGCAGCTCAATTTACAATCACCAAGAAGTGGAAACAACCTAAATGCCCATCAACCCACAACTGAATTAATAAACTGTGGTATATTGACACCGTGGAATTCTATTCAGCCATAAAAGAATGGAGACCTTACATCTTTTGTATTAACCTGGATGGTGTGGGAGCACATTCTTCTTAGGAAAGTATTATAAGAATGAAAAATCAAGCACCCAATGTGCTCAATACTAATATGAAGCCAGTGGGCAATCTAATACAAGACCACAAAAGAGAAAAACTAAATTCACTTCAAGATGGGGGAGTGGACGGAACAGGGAGGGAGAAGGGAGGAGTGAAGGGGATTGGTGTGCTCCCACTTAATGGGCACAATGTGGGGATAGAAGGCCCTCCTCCTGGAATGGGACACGACTCCAAAAGGGACTCTAACTAACAAATGCAAACACTGCAACCTAATTCTTTATGCCTTCAAATTAACCTGAATTAAAACAAAAAAGTATAATGAATGGAACTCAACTGAATGAAACAGATGTTGATATGGGAAGACAGTGGGTAAATTCATAAAAGAAAAGACAAAGAGGTAACTGATACCCATAAAAACAAACTGGAATTTCTATATTATATTACTGCATTTACTACTTTCCTTAAATCCCATCTTCCCCACCAATCTTTTCTCCCTCGGCAGGCACTGTACTGGCCTATAGAATAATACAAGCTAAAGGCAAGCCTTGCATGGGAGTCTTTCTCATCTAGCTAAAACCAGTGTCTCTATCAATACCTTGTCCCTGGTCCCACAATTAATCATCCAGTTCCCTTTAAATATCTACTGATCCAGGTTCCTGAAAGCAATATCCTTAGGCTATTTTTCTCCTTGCTTTTAACATCCACCTAAATTCCAAACATTTCCATGATGAATCTCCAGGTGACCTGACCCCTGGGGATATATCCTATCTCTGGTCAACTATTTAGGAAAGTTTAGGCCACACGTGTTAATACTGTATGAGTAGACAATCACAACTTGCTTGCTAATTGATTCATGTATGATAATATCTCCCTAGATTTTATTTTATTATTTTATTTGTTGTTGAGACAGAGTCTCACTCTGTTGACCCAGGCTAGAGTGTCATGGCCTCAGCCTAGCTCACAACCTCAAACTCTTGGGCTTAAGCCTCCCAAGTAGTTGGGACTTCAGGGGTGCACCCTGAAGCCAGTGCACAAAGACTGGCTAATTTTTCTATTTTTAATAGAGACAGGGTCTCAGTCTTGCTTAGGCTGGTCTCAAACTTCTGAGCTCAAGGGATCCTCCCAGCTAGGCCTCATAGAGTGCTAGGATTATAGCTGTGAGCCACAGCACCTGGCTTTATCTTCTTAGATTTTAAATTCCTGGAGTATGAAAATTACCTCTTCCAAGTGAGACTAAGAAGTAAGGAGACAGGTTCTATCTGTGGTCTGTGAACCCATAATTAGTAAATAACCTGTCATCATTTGTATTTCTTGCAGGCCCCACAGTGCCTACTGTGGTGGTGCAGGCTCACTGGGAGTCTTTCATAAATAGATTTGGATTAATTGAAGGCCAAAAGCAAGGGCTGTTATTTGGGAGAAAGATTACCCACAAGAGGATTAAAAGACTTGAAGAATTGTATGTGGTAAGTTTGAGCAGAGCAAAGCCAAGTAAAGTTTGCTGAATTCCAATTTTCCACTTGATTTCCATTACAGTTTATTCGCCCAACCTAACAGGCCCAGGCAAAAGGTGGAAATCAAGAATGCCCGTAGAAAGAATGAGACATTTGGCTCCAAAAATAAACTATTCATATTTCATTGCTCTTTTAATAATAATGAAATCAACACGTTTAATGCTCTGATAAGAGACTTTTATAGAAAGAATTATTTGAGACATTTGCTGAAATTTGAGAAAATTTTGTCACCAATCACACAAAATAATTCTGCACTTAGAAAAATGCCATAGGAACTATAAAAGGGAAATAGTTATTGTATACATATTATTTGTTAGATACATGTCCATGTCACATACCACTTATTTAATCCTCCCCAAGAATCTTCAAAATAGATATTATCATTTCCATTTCCAAAGTAACTGATACTCAATTGCCCAGAGTCACAGAGCTTTGAACTTGTGGGTTCAGCATTGGAAAACTACCATTGTCTGAATACAAAAGCTGTGCTCTTTCATCTCTCTATCCTGTAAAGTCACTTGTTTTTTTAACTAATACGTCCGATAATTAGTGTGGTTAAAAATTGACTCCTTAAATGGGCTACAAGATACATGAATATTAAATGCCATATTATGTTGGTTTTTGTTAATTCAAAGATTCTTTACACAATGAAAAAATGAAACATTTTTGGATGAAGTGTGTGTTTGGGGTGATAGTGATCATTGGGAGGGCGGGTGATGCAATCGCCTGGTGCTGCTGACTCAGAATTGTACAGCAACAGTAAATATAAACAGAGGATACCTCAGCCCCATTCCTTCTGTGGACTACATGGCCCCAACCCAAGGAAGCTATGGTTGTGGTAGCCCCTGACCTTTTACTACAATCCTTTTACCTTGTCAGGGAAGTGAAATGACGGAAATTGAAAAATGACAGGGTTACTTGTAAACTTTATGACAAGCACTGCTGCCTCCCAGCCATTTTGTGCTCCCAGGGATTATGATTCCTACGCTAACAGGTGGTGTCAGAAATCAAAACCTAATCCTCCAGGGACAGCCTTGGTGTTCAGTTTCACCTTTGACGGGAGGTGTAATCCACGCCATTAGTTTAATGTTTCTCTGTGGGAAAGACACCAAGAGACAGGATCTCAGAGAATGTCCTGGGATTTCCAGTATCTCTAAAGGAAATTATTTATATCTGACATAGGCCTTTCTCTTTAGGATTTATTATACAGACATTTAGGGAACTATATAATTGTACTGTGTGTGTGTGCATGCGCAGAACGTATTTGTTTTTAATTTGATGTCTCTTGCAGTGTTGTAAAAAACACGAAGACTTGGGACCAGAGTACACAATGCTCCTCAGGCTAAGTTCATGGTGCGTGGACTTCTGTCTGTCAGTTACTGCATATTAAAGGGTAAAAAGCAAGTTAGCCAAAAATTGCTGTATGAATACATTCTGTAACATAATGGCATAACAAATTGATTTAGACAAGAACAGAATAGCTGAGGATGGAAAAAATGTTCTGTGCCCAGCTATTAATCCAAGTATGGGATAGGGTTGCTACCTTTTGTCTGAGTTTCCCAGGACACTTAGTCAAGGGGACGCATATGCACATTAGGCGGTCTCCATAGCAACTGCTTAGGTGGTTGGTGAGTCAACGGATGACACTAGCATGACCAGGTTGATCTGGAAGCCCGGGTCACCTTGTACTCTGTGCTATATCTGTATGGCCTTTTCTGGCATACTATCCCTCTTATTTCCTATCATTTCTCTTTGCATTTATATTCCTTCTTAAATAAAACCAACAGGCAGACCTGTACCAAATGGCCCTTAAACTTCCAGTGTTTTAGAGATATATTAAAAGCAAGATCCTCATGAGAACCCAAGGTAGAGGTTTCTAAAGTGTTTGGAGAGGGGTAGAGATGTGACAATTTAAGTCACATCTGTCTGTATGCTCACTATGTCTTCTCCCTTTCTTCCATCGGAGGTGTGAATCTAGGATAAACCCCAAGTCTCTGAGGGACCTAGTGCTCTATGAGCACAGTCATAGGGTTTTGTAACCTCTACAGAGTTAAGGTATAATAGCTACATTGATTAACGCTGAATGTCTTTCCATTCCAATTTGCTCCCTTACCCATTTTCCTTTGCTTCAGATGGCACTGATGCAGCCATGGGTGTATTTTGTACTTTTCTTCCCTTGGGGACTTGGGTTGGAGATACATTCAGTTTGAATGTATTTTAGTAGAATGTATTTATGTGGTTCACAGTCACTGCTGTCCGTGGATGAATTAGCCTTCCAATACTGGAATGCATTTCAGGAATACTATATTTACTTCCTTTTTTATAAGAGTTAAATATAGTTGAACTTTTATAACAAGAGACTGTAACAAACTGTCCAAGATACAGAGGTGGTAAACATAGGGAACAAGGCCCACCATACTGATATCAAGTCATACATATCTGGTCTATGAAAATCAGGTCAACTTAAGGAGGTGGTCAATGCAGGGAGGTGGTCAACTATGGAGGCTCTAATGTATTAGTAATTTTGTAATAGACTGTAATTTTGGATTTTATTCCTTACAAATGATCCCCACATTGTCCACTGCCAAATATAGATCTTCCCTGACTTTTTTTATGTGGTTCTTGATAATTTCCTCATGTGAACATTTTAGTTTACATGGATACTGGATACATTGCTATTGATTGTAGGATTGTGGGATTTAGGGATTAGCTTTGTGGCACTTTCTATCATTATTACACATTTATTTTTTGGTCAGGACAAAGTTCTATTTAGGAATGATGAATAGTCTCTGTATATTATAATGCCACATTGTCATTTACTTATGAAATGTAACATCAAATAAGCAATGTGAATCATTAAAATTGATAACACCCTTGATGTGCCAAAATTTAACAGTACTATTTTTTAATGCAATTTATGGATTCATGGGTAGAATGCTTCTAATATAATTAATATTTTACAAGTGGTTTTGAGGATTATGTGTATAATTTTACAAATTGCAGAAAGCATCACCAATTAAAGCACTAAGTATATAAAAAGTCATTACTATTTGCTGTGTCCTCCATAAACTTAATGTTATTGAATTATTTTTCATTTAGGGAAGAGTCAACCTTAACTAAGAAACCTCTGCATGATAATGTAAGGTTTTATTGTTTGTTTTGCAGTGGTTTGCACTAAAGCCATAGATGGACACAAAATTACTTAATCTCTGAGATTTTGTGTTTTTCTTTGAAATCAGCAGAATTTTTTTCCTCCTTGAAGCTTGCATCATCAAGCTTTAAATTATGTGTTATAATACTGAGAAATATAGATATATAAAATCTTCCAAAAGAAAATGTAGACTAGTTTTATAATAGGTTACAAATTAAATTGAGGACCTCTACTTCTGGCCAAGATGGAGTAAATGGACTGAATCTATGTTCCTGCCTGAAACAATCAAAATCTTTGAGAATAGGCAGGCTGAGATCCCATGGGCCTTTCAAAGCCCAGGTAAGGCCCACCTTTATGCACTAAGTGCAGTGTAAGTTTCATTCTTCCCTCAGCATCATCTCCCTTAATGGCACTGTCTCAGGTTGAGGTCAACTAGATGTCCAACAAGAACCAATGCACAAACCAAACCAACTAGAATAAAACAGCAAAATATTTGAAACTATGGTTTTCAAGACACCATACACCAAGAAACAAAGGATGGTGATGCTTGGAAGATAGAATACAGTGAATTCTATGATTGCCTCAGCTTACTGCTTTGAGAGAATTTCAAGGTTGTTCTGCAGAGAGGGGGGACTCACGTGGAGTCTGATGGACTTCCTGAGTTGAGGAAATAAAACTGAAAGTCTGAGGAGATCAGAGCAGCTGCAGCTTGGGTTTTCAGGACAGTTTCTAAGAAGAGGAAGCAGCACAGAGAGAGAGCACCAGAAATCTTCAGAGGCCTCTCTTCTAGTATTGAGCTGAGTAATGATCGAAGAATGTATGTGAAGAAACTACTGAAGGCCAAGAAAATAATTAATCAAATGGATTAAAGACCTAAAAAGATCAAACTTTTTCCATATAACTTGACTGCTCCCCAGAACAAAACTCATGAATACTTAAATGATTACAAAAATATCCATTATCCAGAAAAGTAAAATTTGCAATGTCTGGCATCTACTCAGAGATTACCAGGCATGCAAAGAAACAGGAAAACATAAACCAGAGTGAAGAGAAAAAGCAATCAACTGAAACCAATTAAGAACTGACATAAATAATAAAATGATCAGGGAACTAAATCAAAAAGTTATTGTAACCATATTCCACATATTCAAAAAGTTAAGTAGAGATGTGGAAAATATAAAAATACCCAAATCAAACTTTAAGAGATAAAAACTACAATATCTGAGATTAAAAATACACTAGGTAGGATTAATGGGAGATCATGTATTATAAAAGAAAAGATGAGTGAATTTGAAGATATAGCAACAGAAGCTATCCAAAATGAAACACTGAGAGAAAAAATTTTAAAAATGCATAGAGTGTCAACACTTCAGTTGATCTAACATACGTATAATTGGAATTCCCAAAGGGGTAAAGGAAGGGAAATTTTTGAAAAAACTACAGCCTAACTTTCCCAAATTTGATGAAAACTATAAACCAATAGATCAAAGAATCCCAATGAACCCCAAGCTCAAGAAATATGAAGAAAATTACATCAAGAAACATCATAGTTGAATTGTTCAAAAGTCAGTAATAAAAATAAGTATGATGGCTACAAGATTAAAAAAAACACATTATGTACAGAGAAAGGAAGATAAAGATCAAAGCAGACTTCTCTTTGAAAGAATATGTGAGAAGACAGTGGAGTAATATCTTAAAAGTATTGAATGAAATGAAAACTTTGAACCTAGAATTCTATGCTCAGCAAAATGATCTTTCAGAAATGAAGCAAACGATACTGTTGTACAATCTTGAAGATAAATTATGATAAATTAAAAGTGTACTAGAAATCCTGAGGCAAATACTGAAACAAACACAAAGAGTTATGGCAATATGTCACCTATGTAGACAAAATGGATTCATAAAAAATTTTCAGTTCAAAAGAAGGCAAAGAGGTAAAAGAGAACCAAAAAGGGATGACAAAAATACAAAGCAAACTGTGAGATGTAAACATAACTCTATCAATAATCACATTAAATATACATGGTCTAAACAATCAAGTAAAAGAGAGATACTGTCAGATTAGATGAAAAAGTGTATGCTGTCTACAATAACTACACTTTATAGGTCATATGTGGGTAGTAAATGGGTAAAAAACAATATCCCATTCTAACATTAATCAAAAGAAAGAAAGGCACCTACATTGGCAACAAAAAGTAATGTTCTCTTTATTCTCAAATGGTATAATTGTTCATGCAGAAAATCTGATGGAATTTACAAAAAAAATGTGAGTTTAGCAAGGTTGCAGGATAAACGATCAATGTATAAAAACCAAGGGTACTTAAATATGCTAGGAACAAACATTTGGAAATTGAAAGTTAAAACAACACCACTTAATAACAAAAACATAAAACACCAAAATAAAACTGACAAAAGAAGTGAAAATATGTACACTGAAAATTACAGAACACTACTGAGATTAAAGAGGGCAAACAAATGGAGTGACATGTCCTGTTCATGAGTTGAAATACTCAGTATTGTCAGGGTGGCACCTCTG
>NW_003852560.1:1081180-1094507 GCF_000181295.1 Otolemur garnettii | reverse complement strand
TGTACCTTATTTTAGGAAAAGGTTAATCTATCTAGTAAATGATGGATTTGCTAGAACAATGTGATACCGTTCACTTTGAAAACTGAACTTTGATCCATATGTCACACCACATACAAAAATTCACCATGATAAATCATAGCTATAAGTATAAATTTAAAACTATAAAACTTCTACAAGAAAATAGAAAAGTTTTGTACCTTATTTTAGGAAAAGGTTGGGTGCCTGTAGTCCCAGCTATGTGGGAGGCTGAGGGAAGAGGGTCCCAGATTTTGAGGTTGCTGTGAGCTATGATGCCATGGCACTCTACCAAGGGTGACAAAGTGAGACTGTCTCAACAACTACGACAACAACAACAACAGCAAAAGACAAAACAGTTATGTATGAGAGAAAAATATTGATAAGCTGGGCTTCATCAAAATTAAAAGTATTTCCCTTCAAAAGAAACTGTGAAAGGCACTGTAAGGAGAATGAAAACACAAGCCACAGACTAAAAGGAAATATTTGCAAAATGTATATCAAAGAAGTTGACTTAAATTCAGATCCAAAAGTCCCAAAATCCAATAATCAGAAAACAACCCAAACACGGATAAAAGATTTGAGTCACCAATTCACTATAAAAAAGATACACAGATGGCAAATAAAGCACATGAAAAGATGCTTAAAATCATTCGTCATTAGGGAAAAGCAAATTAAAAACACAATGGTACTACTATATACCTACTAAAATGGCTAAAATTTAAAAGGGTGACCTTACCAAATATTGGCAAGTGTGTGGAGACACTGGAACTGTTATTCACTGCTGATGCAAATGTAAAATGGTACAACCACTTTAGAAAACGGTTTGGTAGTTTAAAAAGAAATTTAAACCTACACCAATTATATGATCCTAGGTGTTTTAATCAAGAGAAAAGTATTCCTAAAACAAATGTTTATAACAGCTGTATGTGTAACAATCCAAGGGTGAATCAGTGGTGAATGGATAAACGCATTGCAGCATACAATGGAATACTACTCAAAATTAAAAAAAAAAAAAAAATAGAATGAGGGCAGTGCCTGTGGCTCAAAGGAGTAGGGTACTGGCCTCATATGCCAGAGGTGGCAGGTTCAAACCCAGCCCCGGCCAAAAATGGTGAACAACAACAAAAATAAATAGAATGAATTACGTACTCGCATGACAACATGGATGAATCTTAACGCCAGGTACAGTTGGTGTTTCTATTTATTCAAAATTCTAGAAAATTTCCTGGCCAAGGCGGAGGGATTCCAGAGGGGCAAAAGGAAACTTCAGGGGGTGATGGGGATGTTCATTACCCTGCTCAAAATTCTACATCTTAATTAAGCATGGTTTATTATCCTATGTCAAAAAAAAATTGCAACTGAAAACTTAGATCAACTCTACTTTGGGTTGCTGTTTGCCTCCCACTGGATTTTGGCAGTTATACTGATGTCTGATCCACTGTTTTCACGATTCAGGTGGAAATCTCTTGTATTCTTTGGATGCTTCAAGGGGTATCCGTATAAACAGAGACCCTTATTTGATTTTTGTAGGTATTAAAATGCTTTTTCTGCAAAGTTCAGTGCTGTTAGCTCTGTGCTCTTGTCTTTTAAAAACTAAATTAATTAGGATATGGAGGGTTGTGAACAAGTTTCAGAAAGCTGAGGAAACTCTAATAATAAACCAACATGCCTCCCTTTAACAATAGGCCTGAGCCACCTATGTGAGGACACACCTAGGGACAATTGTCAGGGCAGTGCCCTCTTGGTCAAATTTGTGTTCTCTGCAGGGGTCTTTAAAGTGTCTGCCTCGAGAAGGGATTTCATCGGCTACCTACAGTTTTGTTTTGTAGTTTTACACCTTGTTTCTGACCCCCCCAAAAGTCATTCCAAAAGTGATGGGGTCACGTGAATAATTAGGTATTTGTTGGCTGGGTCACAAGTCTTTTTATTTTTTTTATTTGTTTTTTTAGGCATGGGGTCTTGCAGTGTCACTGAGGCTAGAGGGCAGTGGCAGGATCATAGGTCACTGCAGCCTCTCCTTCTGGGCTCCTGGAATCCTCCCTCCTCAGCTTTCCAAATAGCACGGGCTATAAGCATGCACCACTGTGCCTGGCTACTAAGTTTTTTAGGATGAGTACATTAGCTACCACCTGCATACAATACAATATTAAACTCCTTCCTCTATTTTTATATTAATTTTCGCTCTTTTCAGCTGAGTGCTCTTTATATTGTGGGCTATAAAAAACAAGATTGACTCTGTGATTTAGATAGGAACAGTGCATACAGGAGAGAATGGGCAGAACCAGGTTAAATACATATAACATGTCACCAATTTCCATATAATATCTCAACATTTGGAACACTTTAAATTCATTATCTGAGCACAGTGCCTGTGGCTCAGAGGAGTAAGGGGTCGGCCGCATATGCCAGAGGTGGCGGGTTCAAACCCAGCCCCAGCCAAAAACTTTGCAAAAAAAAAAAAAAATTAATTATGTGTAACACAACATCCACACAATTTTTTCATCTCAAATTTATGCATTTTTTTTCTACTTCGAAAAACATTTCCAGTTTTATTCCATGATATTCTAACTCTGTTCAACTTAACAAACAGCATTTCCTAACAAGCAGACAAAATCAAGTAGTAGAAAGAACTCTGGAATAGGAAGTCCATAAATCTGGGTTTATTCTAAAAGACTGGGTGATCTTGAGCAAGTTTCAACATCTGTAAAAGGAGAGTTGTTTGAATTGGCTGATGGCTGAGATTCCTCCCAAAGTGCAAATGTCTGATTTGAACAACTCTAAACCGGTCAATGTCGTATTTACCACACAGGGTAACTCCTACCCTGCCGTAAACTTCCCAGGTGAGCTAAGTGGGCCTCAAATGGTGCTACCCATCACTTTTCACCCAACTGTCAAATAGAGAAGTTGAAATTATTGATTTTGTTGGAACAGCCAAGGAAGTAAAGAACCCAAATGCCAGCGCAGGGCCTTCCATCAACCCTCTCACTTCAGAGACATTCTGGCTGCCAAGACCAGCTCCCTACGTCAGCACGGCCGCTTGGAATTGGCTGATTCCAGAAGGGAATCTGATTACACCGCAGGGCCTCGGGAGGATTCTGGCACCTTTCGATCCAAGATGTAACTGAAGCTGCCCTAATGATAAATAAGCATCTTCTTCCCCTTTTCTTCTCTAGTTTTAATTACAGCTGGAGTATTTCTTTCCTATCTGCTGACAAATTACGTCCCTACGTCAACAAAGGGAAAACATTGCCTGTGTCCAGTCCACTCTGTCCCCTGCTGGACTTTACCTTTAAACTAATGATTATAGGGAATTAAAACCAAACTGTTTTCTTCCAGTTGTTAGGTAAACATCTCCTGTGATTCTTGGTCCAAAGTCCTAGGGGTTGTTTTGTTTTGTTTAGTAGATTGGTTGTATGGAAAATCACCAGTTCAAAAATTATGATGGATTACCCTCAGCATTTCAGGCAAGGAGCACAGGAACTGGCTACTTGCACGGAGTTACTGGATTAAATACTCAGCGTAGCTGCTTGTCAGTAGCGCATGCGCAGGGAGACCCTCGGAAAAAGGATTCTCGCTGTGATAATGGAGCCAAAACGAACCCTCTACCTGTTTTGCAGGTCAAATAAAATGATGTTTTCCTTACCTGAATCATAAACTCTTTAATCTTAGAACTAGTCACTTAAAACTATCAAAATAGTGCTCAAGAGAGATGGGGCTGTATTAAAGAGGCCAATGGAGGCACTTGCCTTACAGTCAAAATCTAACTGGGAACGAACAATACTCAGTAATGATGATGCGAATAATGAAATACTAAAAAGGAAAATAAACACAAAATCAATGTGGAAAAAAATCCACGATGAACAAAACTTCAAAATTTTAAAGGAAGATAGAATCAGCATTACTTAACTGGGTTTTTCTTTTGCTCAGGCTCAGGACACATGCATAGGTCCACACACCAGCATTGCTGACGTAATCTTTATCTGAAATTTGGATTTTTTTCATCATTAATTTTGATTTTCCAACCTATTTCATTGAGATTTTATATATACATTAATTACCTAGGTTTTGGCACCCTGTTAAATCTATGCCAGAGGCATTCTAGTCTTATTCTGATTTGCTTTCCTTTTCTCTAGACAGAGTCTCACTTTGTCACCCTTGGTAGAGTGCTGTGGCGTCACAGCTCACAGCAACCTCAAACTCTTGGGCTTAAGCAATTCTCTTGCCTCAGCCTCCCAAGTAGTTGGGACTACAGGCACCCACCACAACACCCAGGTATTTTTAGACATGGGTCTCACTTTAGCTCAGGCTGGGCTCAAACTCATGAGCTCAGGCAATCTACCCACCTCCTCCCAGCCTCCCAAAGTGCTGGGATTACAGACGAGAGCCACCACTCACAGCCCATTGACTTTCCACAGCTGTCATTCCTAATGAGCGGTACAGAATTCCAAGGTCACACAACCAATAGGTAGGGAAGTCTGGATTCAACACCATCCTTCACTAGCTCTTTCTTTGAGGGCTGTGCTTTTAATGTTCTCCAAGTGGCTGAAGAAGTCAGCACCTCTGCAGGTTGTGGCTTGTTCCCTTCCATCCTGAGATCTTCCCCAGCTTGAGCTGAGGGTGGAAGCTAAGGATCTCAGAGGTGGGGTCCAGCTTTGACAGGACCCAGGAATGAGGTGAAGACTTCAAATAAGGGACAGGTTTAAAATATCTTTCTTGTTGGGTATTATTCACCCTTAAAGCAACAAAGAAAAAAAAAAAGAACTGTTAATACAAGAAGTTACCTTCTAAGGAGTAGGTTCTGGGAAAACTATCTACTCTTACATTGTCTGATAATATGAATAACGCTATCTTCTCTCACAGAGCACATGTGCTTTTCTTACATTGCCTCACTTATTTATTTATTCACGTGTAGAAATGGAGTCTTGCTCTGTCACCCAGGCTGGAGTGCGGGACAAAATCATGGCTCACTGCAGCTCAGGTCTCCTGATTCAAGCAATCCTCCCCTGCTACGGTTAATTTTTTAATTTGTTGTAAAGATGGGGGTCTTGCTGTGTTGTCCAGGGTGGTCTCAAACTCTTGGCTTTAAGTGACACTCCCAAACTTCTGGGATTCCAAGTGAACGCCACTGTCCAGTCCTCACCTATTTATGTGAAGCAATCAAGACATCTGAACAGCACGGCACCTGTGGCTCAAAGTAGTAGGGTGCTGGCCCCATATGCCAGAGGTGGCAGGTTCAAACCCAGCCCCAGCCAAAAACTGCAAAAAAAAAAAAAATTCTGAACACATGGGTGTAGATCCTGGAAGTGGGAAGAGACAATGGATAAAAGTAAGGAGAAATGTTCATTTGCAGAAGAGAAAGATCAGGTATTTGCAGGTGAGTCTAGTAAAGTTAAAGGAGCTCGTGCCAATTATTCTAGAACTCAGTGAAGCTGGACTCTGGGGCCCTGGTGAGGAGGTGGGTTTGCAAGGTTGTGGAAGGAGAAGACAAAGATAAGTGGATGGTTTTGGACAGTCCTCATGTCAGTGAGCCTGGCCGTCAGTAAGACTGGAGCACAGACAGGAGCCCTTTAAAATACCGCAAGGCCTAGCAATAGATAAACAAGTCCAAAACTAAAGTAATATTTGCTTAACAGAAATTTAGTTTTCAGTAACTTATTGAGAATTTTCTATAGCATAACTCTTCTGTCATGATTGAATGTGTTGTCACATGCATATTATTAATATGTTCATTCTAAAAACCAACAAAGCCAGATTATTGATTTTATTTTATTTTCACATTGCACTTTTTTTTAAAATTTCAGAATATTAATTAAAAGGGTATAAGTGCTTTTGTTACAAGGGTATCTTGCGTAATGCTTAAGTCAGAGCTTTTGGTGTGCCATCACCAGAACAGTGTTTACTGTAACTAACTAATAGGTAAGTTTTTAATCCCACTCTCACCCTCCCTCCCTTCCCGCTTCTTGGTTTCTTGTGTTCTTTATGTTGTTTTGTGCCGTGTGTACCCCTCTTATTAGCTCCCACTTGTTAGTAAGGACATACGGTGTTTGCTTTTCCAGTCTTGACATATTTCACTTAGGATAATGAATACCTCCATTCAATAGCTCCACGTTGCTTCAAAAGACAGTATTCCATTCTTCGGTATGGGGAAGTCATACTCCATAGTGTATATCTGCATTGTCTTTCTCTACTCACAAATTCAAGGGCACTTAGGTTGATTGCACATCCATTCCTTGGTATGGATAAGTCACACTCCATACCATACATCTGCATTGTCTTTCTCTACTCACAAATTCAAGGGCACTTGGGTTGATTGCACATCCATTCCTTGGTATGGGTAAGTCATACTCCACAGTATATATCTGCATTGTCTTTCTCTACTCACAAATTCAAGGGCACTTGGGTTGATTACACATCTTTGCACTTGTGGACTGTCTTGCAATAAACCATTAAGGGCAGGTGTCTTTTTGATAGAATAACTTCATTTCCTTTAGGTAGATAACCAGTATATAAGTTTTTTTACAAAACATGGAAGGAGAATTCAAAACAACATCAAGCATGGGTGCTATGTCGGGGGGTGGGGGAGAGGAAACAATAACCCTTATCTGTAAAATTATACAACACTCTCCATAGTAAAACCCCAGAGAGAAAGCATATTTGCCCCCCAAAAGGAGGAAGATTAATCAAATTCCTGTGGAAATACCTTTCTAAAGAATTCTTCTAGTCTTCGCCTATGGCACCCAACACCTGGCAGAAAATGAATTTTTTGGATAATACAGACATTAAAGAAATCCTATGAAAACTTGACCATGTCCACTGGTTAATTCATCAAGGCAGCAGGAAAGTGTCATTAGAGATTCAAATTCATAGCTAACGTGGTTTGGTTTACTTGGGCCTGCCACAGACCTGGCCGAGTGTTCTTTGCACCTCGATTTGTGGGGCCACCTCCTTCCTCTCAAAGGCAGCCTTTTACTAATCTTGCCAGTGGAGCTCCTGCCCTGTCTTGACTGAGCTTCCTGGTTTTATTTGCGGAGTGCAAGGAAGTTTCTGTGACAGCTGGTCACATTACTAGCATCCCCAGTCCATATTTCCTGTTCAGATTTCAATCAAGCCACAAACCCTTGAAAATCATAGCTTTGGTTTGGTTACAAAACATTTTTTTTTTTTTTTTTTTTTTAAGAAACCATGAAACCACACAACGAGTCCATGGTCCCAATGGCTGCCAGGCAACCCTGGTTGACCTAGTTAGCACTGTTAGTGCTGTAGTGGAAAATGGGTGGGGAGCAGTCGAAGAACACATGGTGATTAAAATATCCAGATGACTAATTTTTTTTTTCTTTTTGAAATAGGGTCTCACCCTGTGGGCTGGGATAGAATGCAGCAGCTATAACCTCAAAGTCCCGGGCTCAAGCCTCCTGCCTCAGCCTCCTGAGAAGCAGAGACTACAGGTGCCTGCACCACCATGATACCCAGCTAATTTTCCTGGTTTTTATAGAGACAGGGGTCTTGATCTTGCTCAGATTGGTCTGTAAGAAATGCCCAGCCTCAAGCAATCCCTCTGCTTCAACCTTCTGGAGTGCTAGGATTACAAGTGTGAGCCTCCATGTCAACCCAGAAGACTAAAATATTTTAAACTTAGCTCTTTAAAATAAAAACAATCAAATATTTGAGGCTGACAGAGAATATATCAGAAATTGAAGCAATTTCTTCTCAAATGGTAGGTTCTCCAATTAGGAGGAAATTGAACTCAATCAGTTTAAACTCTGAGTTTAATTTAAAATTTATGAGTTGAAGTTTGTTGAGTTCTGTCGGTTCTTTTTACGTTAGTTGACAATATTTTATTCTTAAAGCAATCACGAAATCAATACTGCAGAGAACAGTATGGGATAAGAATTTGCTCAGAAAGATTTCACAGTTTTGTTTCCAACCTATATTTCTCAGCAAAGTACCACCCGGTGCCCTTTGCTGGATTCCATTCCTCATTTGAAAAGCAGATCAATGAGATTTGTGTTTGTAGCATTTACACAAAATTTCCAAATTATGTCTCTATTAATAGTAGGTGCCAAAATAAGTCTCTGGTTTCGAGTGGATCTTTAGATTTTCCTTTACAGAGTCATGCAAAGCAAGGATCCCTTCTTCAGCTGAGCTTTAAAAACACTTCTGGCAGTGTCAATACCCAAGTAAGTAGAAGTTCCATTCCTGAAAACTAACATGGCATTGAGTTGACTATAAAAGTGATGTTGTCACAACTTATTTCAACAAAGAGAAGTCCTAAAATTAAAAACATGTTTCTTTTGTCATGTGTCGTACAAGGAAAAAAGGGGGGGAGAGAAAGGAAATCTTAGTATGTTCCTAATTTGGACTCCTCTTCTTTACTATAAACATAACTTTCTCCAACAATGACACACACAAATATGTTATGCCACCCTTGAGGATTGAGGACATTTCTCTTTTTTTATTTCAGTTCCCACTGCTTGGACATTAAAAGAAAAAAATGAACCTTGTCTATACATCAGCGTGATGATGAGAGGAGCGTCTACTATTTCCACTCTTAGTTCTTTTCTTTTCATTTTTTGAGACAATGTCTCACTCTGTCACCTGGGATCTAGGGCAGTGATGTCATCATAGCTAGCAGCAACCTCAGACTCCTGTGCTCAATCAGTCCTCCTGCCTCAGCCTCCAGAGTAGCTGGGACTACAGGTAACAACCACAAAGCCCAACTAATTTTCCTGTTTTTTGTAGAGACGGGGTCTCGCTTTGTTGCTCAGGCTGGTACACACGCGTTTCTTGAACACAGTTTTGGTCTTAACTTGAAAACTAGAGCATTGTGAAACATACTTCTCTGGGAAGTAATTACAGTTCGAGATATTAATCTTCATGCTGATCAATTAAATCTTTAAGTAAATGCTCCAGCAGATACTTAAGTAATGTTTTGATCAATTCACAAACTAGTAAACTGTCTCATTGACAATATTAGTGATTTCTAAATCGTAACTTATTTATATCATACATATATGCTCCATAAAATATTTTGTAAATTTAGCCAGGAGGATTGTGGAAATTCAAAATGGAAATGACTCAGGTACAGATTAAATCTTTGTGAGTAAATCTATGTTTCTAGAATAATTCAACTAAGTAAATCACTTGCTCACTAAAGGCAAAAATATGTCTTCATCATTTCTTGAGAACAAATCATGAATCTTTGTAGATATGTGGCATTAAATCAGAGGACTGTTGGGTGTGGGAGGAAATGGCTTTACTTTTGGTTTTTTTTTAATTATTAAATGACAGCTGTGTACATTAATGCAATCATGGGATACAGTGTGCTGTTTTTTATACAATTTGAAATATTTTCATCAAACTGGTTAACATAGCCTTCACGTCATTTTCTTAGTTATTGTGTTAAGACATTTATAGTCTACATTTAGAGAGATTCACATGTACCCTTATAGGATGAACCATAGGCATGATCCCAGCAATCACCCCCTCCCCCCTCCTCTTCCCTCCCTCTCCCCCCTCCCCATATTCTTGGGCTATAATTAGGTTATAACTTTCATATGAAAGCTATAAATTAGTTTCATAATAGGGCTGGGTACATTGGATACTTTTTCTTTCATTCTTGTGATACTTTGCTAAGAAGAACATTTTCCAGCTCCATCCATGTAAACATGAATGAGGTAAAATCTCCATCTTTCTTTATGGCTGGGCTTTACTTTCTTTATGGTTTCTGTACTCCATGCTCTCTGGTAAGCAATGAACTTTCTCTTAGTTTGCTCATCCAAGTAATGGGTAGGAAAGGGCTTGCTTCTCTACCAGGGAGACTCACAGGGGCTTTTTGAACAAGGCTTCTGATTCCTACGTCATATTTCCTGGCCAATTATTTTGTTTTGATTTGTTTCCAACCTGCCTCCACCCAGACTCTGGGACCTCACTTTCACTGCTGGTAAAATAAATGAAATTAGAATCATTAACAGATGCTGTGCCATAAATTCTTACAGGCTCCAGCCAAATGCATAGCAAGCTTTAAGGCTGCTTATGGTGGTTAATGAGATAATTGTCTATAAAAATGATCTCGAGGGTAGACAACAGATTTAGAATGCCCACACAGACAGACTGCATGCAGGCCTACTCACAGAGGCATATGGCATCTCGTGGCCCCTCACACTGTGCTCTACTGATCAGACGGATCAGAATCACTTGTAAGTTTATTTATTTATTGTAGTTTTTATTTATAAATTGACAATTCATAATCATACAAGTTTACGGGTCCAACGTCTTGTAATTTATGAATACAATGTGGAAAAATTAAGTCAAGTTAGTTAACTTAGGGTGATACTGTCCAGGAAATAGTAAGTAATGTGTATTTCACCCCATGAGAGAGATTAGAATTGGCAGGAACTACTACTACTCATGTACTGTTTGGCACTTTCTAGATCGGAGATTCGTTCTCCACCCCCCAGACTCATTGCCAGGGCACTCCCCTCACATCTTCACGGCAGGGAAATGAGGTCCCCAGGCCACCTCTGTCAGATTCCACATGCATGCTATGGGCATTTCCCCTGCAACCGCGGTTTGTGGGGAAGCTTGGAGACTTGTGGAGGTCTAGAAAGTTGTAGAGAAGTCACGGAACACTGCAATGTTAACTCAGTCACAGGATCCCTGACTGGGCCCGGAATTGCCTAATTCCCTTTTTAAACTTGTTTTCAACAAATACGAATTGGAAGGAGCACAGGTTTGGAGCCAGAGTGACGTTACATAAAACACTTTCGCAATCTTACTCTCAGATTCTTCACCTAGGACAGGGCCTGCATTCTCACCGGGACATACAGGGTGCTGTGATGGGGGCTAAAGGAATACAAGGGTGTCTGAGACATTTCCCTCAACTAATTCACAGTCTGACAGGTGTTGACCTCCACCAGAGTAACTATGAATGTCACAGGGGAGGATGGAATGCTAACGGGGTCCCCAAGGGTTTTGTTCAGGGTCCTCTGTAAAGGTTCATCACAGAACACACTGGTACATCCTTTGTTCCTTGAAGTGTGCTTAACGATTTCAGCTGACCAAGCTGAAATGAGAGGGCATTTCTGGGGAAGAAATGGATGCGAGGGGCTACATAAAGTTTAAAGGACAAAAGAGGTGCCTGGCAAAGGATACCTATGTCACCTTGCCCACAATTCCATCTCTGCCCTGGGACCACACAATTGCATGAGACAGAGAGAGAAAGTGCCCTTAATACAGAGTGGCCGCTGTCGGTTACACATATTTGTTCACTCTTCGTGACACCCACATCAGCATAAAGCCAGAACACCTCTGGAAATGTACAGTCCTCTCCTGGATGTTAAAATTGGAGCACATCCATGCTGAAGTATTTCACAGTGGTATGTATCAAAGGATGAACCAGAAATCGCCGAATTTGAATTTTAGTAAATCTCCGTTCTCAGCATGTTCAAAATAAAAATGGTTTGAATTTTTACCAGCTTGTGTCTTTATATAATCACCCAAGACTTTCACTGGCTGACATGCTTAGTGAAGATAGAAGTTCTTATCTAAGTAATTGATGACTTTTTTGAACAAAAAGTTGTGGAAGCCCATAACTGCCAAAAATATCATCTTCTGTGTGAAATTTGATTTTAACATATTTAATAAATTGTCTGCTTAATATAAATATCCTAACAAAAAATTAGGATACTGGCGGATGTAACCTGTTAGTTAGGTGCATAAACTTTGGCCTCAGACTGGCCGGGTTCCAAACCCAGCTCTACTATTCAATAGTTGTGTGATCTTGAGCCAGTTACTTAACCTCTCTGTGCCTCAGTTACCAGCTACAAAACACAGCTAATACTACCCATCCCACATGCTTCTTCTAAAGGTGAGCAGAGCCAAATACATGGTAAACTCTCAATAGACTGTAACTACCATTATTAAGTCTCACTATTTTAAGGTCAATTAACACCTATCCAAGAGCATAGGTGGAGCTTTATAGCTTCATAACAATATTATTAAAACCATATTTAAACATATAATGTTTTCATTAATTTGCAGAAATCAGTAAGTAATTTTTATTTAAAATAAACTATTTTCGTGAATTTTGTTGCTTTAGCATTCAGGTTAATTTTTAGCATAAAATGTTCTTTACAAATTGAACTGTCTGTGCCCTTGGAATTAAGCTTTTCTACGCCTATCAATTTATATATCTATTCCATCTGTCCAATCGTGATCAGCCCCTCCATCTCAGGCAGGTTGCTTCCATGGAAGGAGATGCCTTAGGACAGAGATGTCTTTTTTATATTTTTGCAGTTTTTGGCTGGGGCTGGGTTTGAACCCACCACGTCTGGTATATGGGCCCAGCACCCTACTCCTTTTAGCCACAGGCGCCACCCCAAGTTATATGTCTAAAAAGCTATTTTGTAAATGTAAGTTTTAACACCAAATCTTTAATACAAATATTTCTGCCTATTATACTTAAAGAGATGCTGATTATAGTACACACTACTAGGAATTGAGAATTTAATGTTGGTGGTTCTCCAAAATATTTGTATTAATATTATAATTTAGCAAACTCTTCAGTAGGTTTCCATTCTGAGGCTGCAAACTTCATATTTCGTCATGAAGTGGTTCTCAAATTGCAGAGTCAATGAAGAGTCTTTAAAGAACAAATTCCTGGGCTGCACCCTCAGACTGACTAATGAGAACATGTGGGGTGGGGCTGAAAACGTGCCTCTGGCAAGTGCTCAGGTGAGGCTGATGATCCTGTCACAGAACCACTGCTATTAACAACAACAACAAAAAATTACTGGATTATTATTTTCTCATCTGAACAAAATTTTATTAAGAAATTTGTGGCTGGGCATGGTGGCTCATGTCTGCAATCCTAGCACTTTGTAGGGCAAGACGGAAGGATTGCTTGAAGCCAAGGGTTTAAGACCAGCTTGAGCAACATAATGAAACCCTGTCTCTACCAAAATATAGGAAAAAAAACTTAGCCAGGTATATTAGCACATGCCTGTAGTGCCAGCTATGTGAGAGGCTGAGGCAGGAGGATCACTTGAGCCCAGGAGTTTGAAGGTGCAGTGAGCTATGATGACACCAACTGCACTCTAGCCCAGGTGACAGAGAGAGGTGCTGCCTCAAAAAAAAACAAAAAAAAAACAACTTTTTGTTATGTATTTTTCTCTTCTTTGATACAAGAAGCAAATATTTTTTCAAAAGCATATTATCTTTTAGATGCCAAAGAACATATAAAATCTAGAAAAATTTACTTCTCAGAAAACTATTTCTGGATTGCATTGCTGATTTTTTTTTTTTTTTTTTT
>NW_003852560.1:1078824-1080958 GCF_000181295.1 Otolemur garnettii | reverse complement strand
GGTGAGTCCTAAAAATGTCACTTCCTGTGTCTGCTTGCACTTTGCCTTGTAATCTATTATTATATTGAGTCACCATTTGTAGTACAATTTCTGGAATGGGACACTCTGGAAATAATCTTTAATTACAGAAAATGTTGCTTAGCTACATAGTAGGCATTAATCTTATAGAGGAAAAAATGGGCCAAAAAAAAAAAGAGAGAGAGAGAGAGAGAATTTGCTCAGCCAGAGTTTGTTCAAATATCTAAGCGCAATAAAAATGCAAACATTATTTAGGAAAGATATAAAAATGTGACAAATCGCTAATTTCCTGATATACATATAAGCAAATCTTGCTACTAAGATCTTTCTTCATTCATGTACTATACCCGATGCCAACACCTTTTCTGAAGGCCCTGTTGCACTCACTCGGCAGGACCTGAATCGCCTTCTATGATTTTTCTCTGATATCCAAATATGCTCTATGCAAATTCCAGTTTCTAACTCACCTTCTTTTATCTCCTTACCTCCACTTTCTCTCTTCATCTTGCTCATCTCCACTTTATTCTACGTCATATCTATTTCTGAAACTTCCCACTGCTATTGAGTCCTTTAGAGAGGTAGTAGTCCCCTCCCTTACACAAGGTTATAATAAGAATGAGGGATTAGCACTATAGTGTTTATCGTAACAGTGAGTCCTCCAGATCCTCGAACTCCCCATCAGTGAATTCAATCAATCTCTCACGGAAAACATTTTTTTTAAAAAGGAAGTAACTGCATATGAAAACTGAAACACAACGACAGCCTAGGATGAAGGAGGGAAGGGGAAGGAGGGGGGTGGGCCGATAGAGGGAGGGTTGGTGGGGGACCACACCTATGGAGCATATTGCAAATACAAGTTGGATTTATCAGGTGTAGAGCACAAATGTCTTAATCATGTAATAGGGTAAAAGTGGTGAGGGCTATGTTGTTTAATAGGATGTAAACATTCCAATTTGTACAAATAACCATCACACTGAATCATAATGGAATTAATGTATTTATGATCTATGTATGAAAGACTTAATAAAATAAATAAAAAATTAAAAAGCAAGTAACAAAGTAATAGTTCAACAATAATAAAACAAATGAAAACAATGCAGACTGGGTGCCATGACTCACACCTCACTTTGAGAGGCTCAGGTGGGAGGATCACTTGAGGCCAGGAGGTTGAGATGAGCCTGGGCAACATAGTGAGACCCCATATCTATGAAAAATATATAAATAAATAAATAGAACATAATATAATAAAAACAATGAAGTATGATGACTATTCTTCTAGCATTTTCCCTGTATTAGGTATTATAAATAATCTAGAGGTGATTTAAAGTAAAGGGAGGACATGCATAGGTTATATTATATGCAAATACTGTGCATTTGATACAAGGGACATGAACATCTGTAGATTTTGGTATCCACTGGGGTCCAGGAAATAAACTCCCTTGGATACCTACCAAAGGACAATTCACTATCATCCTTTCTTTCCATCTTTCCCTTTTTTTTTTTTTTTTTGTGGTTTCCTTTGCATTTGGAAAAAAAAAAAGACCATGGTTTGGCAACGGCATTTATAATAAAGTGCAGGTAAAACTGACTTGTAAGCATAACTTACATGTTAGGGCCAGGAGTAGAACTAAACAAGGGAGGCCCCTAGGGTCCAGCATGTCAGGAGGAATCCACTCTCGGGACTCTGCCAGTGTAGGGTGGGGTGAGAGGTGCCTTTCACTTTCCTCCTGTGAGTGTTAAGGGCATCTGCTGTGCCCAAAGGTTAAAATCTGGCATTAAATAAATTTAAATACCCCCATTTCTCCCAGGGGAGATGTATTTAACAGATACTGCAGTTTGGAGACTTAAAGAAATAAAGTTTTTAGCTGGTAGAAGGGCCAGCAAAGGTTCGCAATGGAGACGAGGTAACCTATTCTGCTGGTGCACAAGCCAGTGCGTGGTTTGAAGTCACACTGAGGTGACTAGAGGGAGACGAAGCCTGCACACTTAAAAAGACTCCACATCTAATGAGTGCCTTCTTAGGAACCACTTTCCCTCTTGGGGCCTTAAAACTAATGAAAAGAACACCACTCTATTTAATTCAGAACCCCTATTAAAAAAATTAAAAAAAAAAAAA
>NW_003852560.1:1045029-1078765 GCF_000181295.1 Otolemur garnettii | reverse complement strand
TTCTGCTTCACAAGCAACTTTGAGGGGAATTTTTCTCTGCCTCAACATAACATTAAGACAAAGATTACTACATAGTGACAAAGCTAAATCATCTCCGGAGGATAGAGTTACTTGCTCACTAATGACTATCATCTGCCAAGAACGAGCCTGCTATTAATACTTGTAAAGCTCCCTGGACTAGAAATACATTACTAGCAAAAGTACAAGTCCATTTTTATTCCAAGCAATTAATCTAATTTGACTTTCTCCTGATCACTACTTAGCAGAAATGGATGCTGACTCCTTTCTCTGCAAAGAACAAATAGATCTTTAGAGAAACTTCTCAGGGAGCAACCTTAAACACCACCTCCTGCCTCTTCTTCACGCCTGTTTTGTGTTTAGTGAAGTCTCCAAGTGCAGAAACCGGTCCAAGACCAAGCTTATGAGCAGAGAAGAGACCCTGACCCTGGGGTGAAAGGCGGGAGGTGGACCTGGGGAGAAGAGCTGACTGGAGACCCAAGAACCTGGCTCCCAACCCCAACAGAAAACAACAAATCACCCAATTTTGAGAGCACCTGGTGGTGGTACACGGGGCAGACAGAACTGGGGGCAGTTCAACTTCGTCCCCTGGTTGCTTTCTTCACAGAGAGCTAGCAAGGCATTTATCTCACTGTAAATAAGACGGTTCTGAAAGAACGAAGTTCAAAAGTGTTGGTTTCCATTCTTTACACAATCTTTAAGATGCCTCCAGCACAGAAACTGCTTATTGGAAGAGTAGTCAGTCTCATTCTTGTGCTAAAGGTTAATTATGCTGCAAAGAGGAGAGACCACTGCAGAGTGAGCAAAGGACTGAAGATAGGAGGGTGGACAATTAAGTTTGTGAACTCATCCTTAAAAAAGGGCTACGTTGCTTTCTGCTGAATATCACTACAATCCCGCCCCCCCCAGATTCTCCTCTTGGGAAGCTGTGCACCCCAGTCAGCACCCAGTCCACCCTACAGAGCAATTTTAGAACTCTTTTGCTAGAATGGCCATCAGAGCTGTCACACACAATGTCTGACAATTGAGTTCCCAAATTCATCCTAAAGGTGCTTTGAAGGGTGGACCAGGCACTGGCCTTGGTGCACGGCTTCCCAAAGGGAGTACCTCTAAGGGGACCACAGTGACATTCAGCCACGAGGCATGTTGCACTTTTTCCAGAATGAGTTTGTGAACTTGGCTGTCAGACTGTCAGACCTTGTACGTTAGTCACCAAAGCAATCAGTGGAGGATTCTTGGAAACATATATAATACATGTCATAGATATTTCTGGATCAAGTCAACTTTATACTCTCAAGTCTTATTTGACTGATCCTATTCTCGAGTATGATTATTTTTCCTATTCTGAAATTAAGTTTTTGTAAATCATCCAAGTAGAGAAAAATGGGAAAATATTATGAAAGAGAATCTTTAACTCCATTCAGCTTAGTACAAGAGACGTGAAGTTTCCATCTTTTTGTAGCTGAACAGTATTCCATGGTATCCAATGCACTCAGTACTAACAGGAAACCAGTAGATGGACAACTACAGACCCACAGGGGAGAAAAGCACAATTAAATTCAAGGGGGGAGGTGGGAGGAGGCAGAGGCAAGAGAGGAGGAGGGAAGGGACTGGTGGGCTCTCACCTAATGGGCACCTCGTAGGGGTGTACGGCACACCTCCTGGGTGAAAGGCTCACCCACAGCTTGGACTTGGCCTAACAAGTGCAAACAACGTAACCTAATCATTTGTGCCCCCATATTCATCTGAAAGAAAAGAGAAAAATGGGAAAACAATAGATCCACAGAAAATTTAAATCACTGAGAAGCCTACCACTCAAAGGTATTGCCTGTTAAAATTGACACTATCTACCGAGGTGGGCGGATTGTCCTGAGATCACAGGTTCAAGAACAGCCTGAGCAAGACAGCAAGACCCCATCTCTAAAAATAGCTGAGCATCATGATGGGTTAATCTAGTCCCAGCTAGTCGCGAGGCTGAGGCAAGAGAATTACCTGACCCCACGAGTTTGAGGTTGCTGTGAGCTGTGATGCCATGGCACTCTACCAAGGGCGGAAAAGTGAGACTGTCTCAAAAAAAAATTTTTTTTTACACCATCTATATAAATGCTCCCTTCCAAACATTCAGGCATATTTATATACACATGCTTTTTCTCCACCAAAATTGATATCTTGTGTTTTCACTTTAATGAAAATATTGCCATGTAAATAAACTTCAGTACATTATTCTTATTTGCTGCATTATGTAACATTGCATAGACATAATATAATTCACGCACTTATTAGATTAAGTTGAAGTACACTATAACAAAAAGCACCCTGATCAGTCCAGATAGACTATAAAATGCTTGATTTTCTGTCTTTATCATGAAAGAATAACCCACCTATGCTAGATATATCTTAATTTTGAACACACCCATGTAGTATGATGTCTAGTCTTTGGCTTGTGGGAGTAGAAGTTGTCAGAGGGCCATCATAGTCCTTCCAGCTCCTGGAGATTTCCGTGCCTTTCTCTGGCTCCTAAGGGTCCACACCTTCCTCTCTGAGGGAAAAGTGCTGTTTCTCAGGGAACCCACCCCCAAGCCTGTACGCACAGGGAGCTGAAGAGCCCGGGAGCTCACGTCCTCACAGGCACACTCCTTAACCAATGATTGACAAGGAGAATAAATATCTCAGCTCTTTCACCAGCATGGGGGATTCGGAGAAACGAGGTGAGAGTTTTGCACTGTTTTCTGACCTCGTCCCACTGGGTTAAAGCCATCTGCCTACTGTGACTGCTGGCTTACAATGCACCCTTCATGGACTACCATCCCTTTCCTGGTCAGTTCTTGTTCCCCGTACACCCCGCTACACCGCTTGTGCTTGGGTCCTGGACTCAGTGTCCACTTCTGCAGAGATATCCCCAACTCAGGCACCTGTTACGGTCACTTCCACAACAGAAGTTCTGAGGTTGTGGCCTGAGTTTGTTATCGCAGAGGCATCATGGTGATTCTCGTCATCGGATGGCAGGACTTTTCTTGACTCATGTCCACATAATGTTTTAGACATTGACAGGGAAGCGGAGCGGGCAGCACCACCCTTATTTTTCAAAGGGGCAAATGACAGAGCGTTTGAGTCTAAGAATTCTTTGTGCCAGGCAGTTAATAAAAAATAGAGTTGGTCCCCGAATCTGTGTTTCCTGGGAGATAACTGCACCTCTACAAAATGAGCACTCATGTGTTCAGAGTGAGGTTGACTTGGGATGGCTGTGCTGCCTGAATTAATTTTAGGAAGCCTAAACCTGGGAGCAGAGGGTCTCTTGGTTACTTGTCTAATAACAATGTTTCATTCCTGATCCTTCTCTCCACAGTTCATCCTTTTAGGTCTCTGTAGCATTCTTTTGCACTGAAGGGTCAACTGCTCCTATCAGGCACTATATGGGATCCTGAACTGGTAACTGCCATCTAGCTGAACTTTGGCAGGTTGCACTTGTGGGGGAGAGGGGTGTGCATAAATAGGTAGAGTTCAAGGCAGAGTGCGGTAAGCACTCTAAGAGAGGTGCAAAGTCCTCTGGGAGGACAGAGGAAGGAAAGATAAATTCTGGCAGAGAGAGGGAAGGCTTGCTGCAACAGGTGGCCTTTAAGCTGAGTCTGGGTGGATGGGTAGGATTTCAACAGGCAGATGTCGGAGTGGGGGAGGAGAAGACACGACAGCACAAACCTAGAAAAATGCAATACAAGTTCAAGTGCAGTGGGGTCACTGGCTCACGGTGAGAGGTGGAAGAGATGTGTGGGCAGTGAGAGTTCCAGTTTTCTGTGGACAGTGACCTATGAGCAGAAAACTGTCGTCATTACCTCTGCCTTGTAAGAACAGTGATCTGAGGATGCATTTCTTTCATAATGAGATGCTATTCAGAGTCTTTTACTCAGCCATACTTTTAATATAGAACCATGTCACGTAAATAACCTCAGAGCTCTTTGTCCTGGCCGGGCCCTCTACAGTGTCTGGCCTTTGAGAGAGGAACTTCAAACTGCACACTAAGTTGTGAGCACATCTGTCTTCTAGAAGTTCCTAGAAAACACCTGGTCTGCTCCTGGCTCAAGGATTTTGAGCTTATTTTTCGTGCAGGCTCTTAGGACTGAATTCTCAACTGGCTTCTCCTTAGCTGATATTTCCACAAAGGGTATGTCCCAGCTCACACCAATCTAAAGGAACACAGTATTTCCTATATAGCAAGTCATAAGCTTATGTATTAGTCCCTTATTTATTTTCCACTCTCTGCTATTATAATCAGCTCCATGAAGACACGAATCATATAGTTACAATCCTCCAGGGTATTACCAGCACTTGGCACAATGACTAACACATATAAGAGACTCAGTAAATGCTTTTTGAAAGAATTTATTGAATGACGTAGAATTAGTATGGTTAGAAACTGGGAATATGTTGAAGTAGAGATACACCTTTCTAAATTATTCGGTAGCTAATGATGGAGGTTGGCATCAAGGACCCTGGAACGCGGGGTCCACGAAGGTGGAATAATTGACGTCTTTGGTCTTCCTTCCTCACTCACATCAGTTGATATATCGTGTTCAGGTAGAATTTCCTCTTGGTACATTGGTCCCTTCTTCCCCACCTCTCTCACCTCCAACATTTTCTGGCCATTATTCTATTTCAACTGAAGTGCTAGGCTTGGTAATTTTCCTAATGATCTGGGAATGGATTGTGCTTTCACAGATGGCCATGGATTGAGTTGCCCAAGACCTGGTCATAAGTCATGACTTGGTGAAAAGTAAGGGAGTTTTTTGAAGTGGAAGGGGCCTTTGGAGGTCATCCAGCAGCTTTTGAAACAGCTCCAGCAGCTGAGCGAAAAGGCCCAGGACCTTGCCTGGCAATCTGGTTCCCTGATTTACTACAAGGTATGGAGCTGTTTATGATGCTTTTGTTAGAAAATAAATGGCTCTGAATTCTACCGTCTGATGAAGTTCATATTTGAAATGTTTGAATAGGTTTTTCAGACCCCGGTTCTACAATTAGTTGTAAAATTTTACAGTCTTGTTCTAAGGATATAAAAGTCTGTGATGGGAGCCTCCACTCCAGGCTACAACTGGAAGAATTTTAAAGGCTAGGGCTACAACGGAGAGGCACTCCACCTTGACACTGAACTCAAAAATACCCTTAACTACAGTGTCAATGTATAAAGGTAGGTAAGTTTGACTTGAGACTACCTCTAAACTTAAGTTTCATCTGGAGACAGATGAAATACTACTACTTAACACATCTCACAACTTCTATAGTGAAATGTGATCAGAACTGTAAGACATAATTCATGTATATGCCCAGTTCAGGTAAGAAGAGACTGTCCCATAACTATTTTTATTCTGCCAGTGGGCACCAGGAGATAGCATCATAACAGTGGCCATTTGGATATCTGGGGGAAAGAGGTGATACTTTTTGAAAATATTTGCATCAAAAATGTTTAAACTTAAAAAAAATTAGTAGTGAAAGGGTTCTGTTATCTTCAAACTTGACTTAAGTGGAACGCCACTGTTTTACATCCTCTGATGTTGATATGCCCCTCGACTGGATGCTTCCCATGGAAAGTCTTCAATAATTCCGAAATGTGATAGAAGCTACTTCCTAGGGACAGCACAACTCTGATGTTTGTACGCCTCAAAAATGTTGTCAGCTTGGGGCCTGTGTGTCCTCTCTGTTAGAGAGACAGGCAGCCCTGCATCTCTAGGTCCCATCACTGCCCCTTACACACCCGTGTTACGGGAGAAATCTGCTCACCTGGCCCATGCATGGAAGCTTGGCATTGTGACTGTAATGTCCGCGCCCTCCCTCTCTGCTCCCCCATGGAATTCTAGGTATTCTTGAAGGCCTATCTCAAATGTCACCTCGCTTGTGAAGCTTTCCTTCTCCTGCTGCTCCCCATACAGGAGGGGAAGCTGTTTTGTAGTCCATCATCACTTGGCTGCTCTCTCTAGCATGACATGTACTTTGGGGTCCTCTGCAGGGAAGCAGTCGAGCTTGGAGCTATGAGCAAGGGCCTTGAAACCGCCCCCACTGAGGCCTGAATCCTGTTTCCACTAGTTATATGCTGGGAGGTCTGGAACAAATACACCTGGCTGAGCCTCCATCTCCAGATTTGAAAACTCAGCATAATTATATGACCTGGTACCTTGATTAGACCAGGATTAATTGAGGACAAATGTCAATCAACAATGTGTGTGTCATGAGGACAATTCTCAGTAAATGGGAGTCAGTATTGTTACTATTATAATGTAAGTCACCTGTGCATCTTTTATAACTAGACTGTGAACTTCATTAAGGAATTCCTTATTTCTCTGTCTCTCTCTCTTTTTTTTTTAATTTGAGACAGAGTGTCACTCTATTGCCCTGGATAGAGTGTCGTGGCATTGGAGCTCTCAGCAACCTACAACTCTTGGGCTTAAGTGATTCTCTTGCCTCAGTCTCCCAAGTAGCTGGGACTATAGGCACCCACCACAATGCATGGCTATTTTTTTGTTGCAGTTGTCATAGTTGTTTAGCTGGCCTGGGCCAGGCTTGAACTGCCAGCCTCAGAGTACGTGGCAGGCGCCCTGCTTACTGAGCTATGGGCACCAAACCCATTGAGGAATTCTTAACAGGACTTAGCCTCGTCTTGGAGCAGAGTAGGCTCCCAGGGTTCGTAGATGAGTAGATGTGGCTGTTCTCAGTGTTTGCTAAATAACATATGTGATTTTCAAGGCCTATGTCATCTACCTTACTGACCAGCCCTCACTCATTTTCCATGCCCTTGATTGCCCTGCAGGGGCCCAACTTCTGCCTGTCACCCTCGTGTAATTACCAACAGCACCTGCTTCACTCTGAAAAGCAGTCCTGTTTGGGACGATATATTTTAAGGTTGCCCTACTTTTGAGAGGAGTTTCATCAGCTCGATTCCCAGAAATGAGTTTCCTCGCTCCGTGCCACAGTTGGCAGGCGTCCTGGGGGCCGTCTGTCAATCAGTGGCTGCGTGGCTTCAAAGCCCTTCATGCGGAGGAAATGCTCAATAAATGTCGCTGATAGGAGAACACAAGGGTGACAGCTGGGTCATTCTGTATCCCCTCCTTTCCTGGAAATAAACCTGGAGAGAATCCTGGGTCTGAGTCTAAGGGGACGGCAAAATTGAACTGAGGAACTTTCTCTGCCATTTATGAGTCGTGGGATAAAACCACAGGGGTGGAACGTTTGAGACTTTAGTAATACATCTAAAACAAGATGGAAGAGAAAGACTCAGGAAAAACCAAGTTAAGCCTGTCTATGCTCGTTGGCCATAGTTTTGCTTATAAATAATATCTACAGGGAATACTACAGTGGATCGCAAAGCAAAAATAGTTCAGTCTTAATGTATTTGAGTGTGCGTATATGCATATATATATATACACATATTCAGTCATGTGTGGCTTAATAACTAGGTACATCCTGAGAGATGAGTAGTCAGGATACTGCATCCCTGAGGAACAACAGAGTGACTTACGCAAGCCTAGCGTAGCCTGCTACCTAGCTGGGCTGTATTGTATGGCCTATGGCCTCTGGCTATGCACCTGCATAGCATGTACTATACTGAGTAGAATGAAGAAATAATAACCTAATGGTAAGGATTTGTGTGGTAGGAATTTATCAGCTCCATATGGGACCATGGTCTTATGTATGGGTGGTCCAGTGTTGACTCAAATGTCATAAACCACCAGCACTTGACCACACACACACACACATGCACACACATGAACACACATACATACATATACACATATACACACCTGCACATACACATATGCATATACACACACATACATGTATACACAGATATATACACACAGATACACAAGTACACATACACACATGCACACAAATTTAATATACACTGAGTTTGCTCTTAGCAAAGGTGAAGTAGATGTTCTCTTTACTTTCCTGACCTTCTTCTGCTCTCTCAGAGTTGTGTCCTCACTTCCCCATGCGCCCTCTTCTCTCTCCCCTCTCCTTCTTTGCAGACTCTGGCAACATGCAGGGCTCTTGGGTCCACCTTCCAAAATTTTTCTCTCCAAGTTATATTCCAAATTGCGGAATGGAGGGTGTTAGTCCCAATTAAGGGAATTTCAGGCATGAGAAAACTCACTGGGAAGGCCAGGTGGGAATCCGGATGATGCCCTGGGACCTGTCTGGAGGCAGCACCCAGAGGAGATGGAGAGCATGGGGTGGGGAGACGGGCTGAGCCAGGTCTGATTTCTGGCTCATCACAATTGGCTCTGCAGCCAGGGGCCCTTCATTTGTATGGAAGGGTTAATGATCATCTTGGAGGGTTAGGCTAGTTTTGAGAATTAAATGTGACTGTGTTTATGAAACACTTAACAGCGTGTCCAGGTCGGAGTCTAATGAAGAAAGAACTTAAGCTTTGGAGGCAGACAGAGAAAAGGCCTAAGTTTGCTCAGGAGGAAACAATCCTCTAGATTCTGGAGAACAGGGATAACAAGGCTCTTCCAATAGGACTGTTGTCAAGGTTTAAATACCCCCAAAAGATTTGCATCAGTCCTTGCCATATAATAAACCCTAAATAAGTGATGGCAACTATGGGGACAGTTATTAGGTTGTCCTACCATTAGATGGGTTCATGAGTGCTAGACATTATTTTGTTGCTGACATGATTGTGTCATGGACATTCCTGAATTCCTTTGCAAGATGGAGATCCTCTTTGTTTAAGTGTAAGTTAGCTTCCTGAATCTCAGCCATAATTCCATGTAATTAGGGAAAAATTAGTCATCGTTTGAGACGAAACTTAAAGAAATGCAAAACTCTAGAGGAATCATTTAATCTTTTGTGTTCCAGTGATTGCTCACCTAAGGTCAGTTGCGTGTGCCTGCCCAATACAATCAGGTGCCTGAATCTACCTCCACTGCCATCTCGGGCTGTTGAGAACAGTTCAGACCACTCTCGGTAAAGCTCTGTTAGGAAATGGGATTTCCATTCCGTTGCCTGTAGTCACGTAGATGTCCCCAAACTTATGCTTTGATAGAAAAACAAACATTTGGTTATCTCCTTGTGCATACTTGGGGAAAGGAGGGAGGGGACAGAGAAAAGAAAAGTGACCTTTCGACAGTCACTTTCTCCATCCTGTGTTCTGGCCCATGTACAAGCAAATAATGGCTGGTAACGACAAGCTCTGCTCTGCTCTTCTTTCTCATGAACTAAAATTCGGCCAGTGCCAGATATGAAACAGAACATTCCTACTCTAGCGTCCTGCCTTCCTTCCTCAGATCATATTTTTCCAAAGAAATACACCTGAATGTGACTTGTTTGGATTCCAAGAATCCTTTGTAATGACTGGAGTTGTGATCCTTTATTTATTTATTTATTTCCTTATTTTATTCGGAGTGACCATCCCTTAGAAAAAAGCCAGGCATGAGATCTCTATCTCTGCTGTGCAGCAAACTCTGAGGCTTTCAAAGGGCAGACTGCGGGAGGGGACTTTGAGCCCCAGGCAGGCAAACCGGTAGGTTATTTTGGATGCCACGATGGTATTTATTTACTTGTACTTCAAGGGACTAGGAAAAAAGTGCATAGCAGAACCACTGTGCTGTCATGATATCAACAATAAAAATAAACTTCTCAGAAAGATGATGTGTGAGAGCCGTACACTGCTGAGAATAACAAGCACACCACCTCTTTGAGGACGACATGTGCTTCCCAGTCCCGGCCCAGCAAACCAGTGAGTCCCACATCCATTTCTGCCCTGTTCCCACCCTGCTTTGCTTAGAGGTCACTCTTACTATTGAATGTTGCTGTTGTTTGTTTACAAGTTTGTTTTTCCTGGTGGCCTGGGAGCTGCTGGAAGGCAGGGACTACATCTTATTATGACTTCATGTTCCCAAAGCCTGGGACATTGCAGAAACTCAATAAATGTTTGTTGAACGTACAAATCTGAACGCTGAGAAAACTGGGCTGAAGAGCTCAGCCGATTGCCAATTTGACGATGTTATCTGTGACTCTGTTATATTTGAATCCTTATTTTAAATCCATGTGTCCTAACTTACTCATTTTTTTTCACGGCCTCCCAGAACACGACCCCTGTGCCAGCCACTGAGGGGCTCACACCAATATTAAAAAAAAATCTTGGCCTCTTTTTTTAGTGAGATTACTTAATAAGTGTGTCATGAACCATGCTCTATATATTCAGAAGCCACCATAATAAATATTTGGGGGTTTATTTGATCATTCTGGCTGTCATATGAAACAGAAAATCAGTTCAACACCACTGCAGGGCAGTTAACATTGACTAAACAGCTCCAAACCTCAATTGGCCAATGTTCGAATCATATGGAGACAATTTGAATTTTACTACCATCAAGAAACAATGGGAATATCTAATGTAGAATTAGGAATGCATATCAATTTTCGCAGCGTAGTTTGGTAATTATGAAAGTACACGTTCTTGTCATGAAAGGGGCTTTCAGCTGCCAAACTATCGTTCCGGTGTGTGGCTAATGACCCCAATGGCCTCCCTGCCTTTGATCTTCTGAATATCTGAAGTTGCGGGATTTTGCATGCTACACTGATAATCTGGGAAAGGGTCCGATCACTATAAAAGGACATTTTTCTATTACTCCAAGAATAATCATTTATAGAAACATGTGGATGCAAATCACCACTATGAAGACCAAAGATATTTTTACAACCGAGGATTATTTTTGTCCTTTTATACAAATCCATATCGTGCCTCTTCAGACATCAATCATCAGCCATGCTGTCTCATTCAACCTCACGAATAGCATTACCTCCTTCATGTTTACAGTAGAGCTGGAAAATATTCTTCTTAGCAAAGTATCTCAAGAATGGAAGAAAAAGTATCCAATGTACTCAGCCCTACTAAGAAACTAATTTATAGCTTTCATTGGAAAGCTATAACCCAAATTTAGCCCAGGAATATGGGGAGAGGGTGGGGAGGGGGCAGGGTAGGTGGAGGGAGGGTGATTGGTGGGATCACGCCTATGGTTCATCCTATAAGGGTACATGTGAATCTCTCTAAATGTAGAATATAAATGTCTTAACACAATAACTAAGAAAAAGACAAGAAGGCTATGTTAACCAGTTGGATGAAAGTATTTCAAACTGTATACAGAAACAGTATACTGTACCTCATGATAGTATTAATGTACACTGCTATGATTTAATAAGAAAGAAAGAAAGAAAGAAAGAGAGAGAGAGAGAGAAAGAAAGAGAGAGAGAGAGAAAGAAAGAAAGAAAGAAAGAAAGAAAGAAAGAAAGAAAGAAAGAAAGAAAGAAAGAAAGAAAGAAAGAAAAGCATTCAGGAGATTTGCTCCAAATCTGGATAAAAAGTGCTTGGTATTATAAGTTAGTTGTTTTATCTCCCATTAAAGATATCTGCCATATCTCCCAGCCTAATTCGTCAAAGTTAGTGTTAGGTGAACCCAATGGAGAAGGATGGCAAACACAAAAGTGGTGGCCATGGAACATGGCCTTTCTGCCTTGGACATACTCTGCTTGACCTATGTCCTGCCTCCTGTAGCTTTCTCTGCTGGAGTCAAACATTTCCCTGTCCCTCCAAGGATTAAAACTTCCCTCCAGGGAACAGTCCATCTGGCTGCTGACTCTCAAAGACATTGGGGGACATCGTGAGTAACATCCACACACCTGTCCATCCCTCCCTCCACTCATTCATTCAACAAACAGCAAATAAGGGATGTGTCTACTATTTATTGGAGAGTCTGTCCAGGCAGATGTCTGGCTGTGTGCATGTTCAGTTCCAGAAATAAAAGAGGAATGGGGGAGCAGCAGAAGCTCTGTGCTAACATGATCTGGCTAAGGAAGAATTGGATGTCTTCTTCCAAGGAGTTCCCTCTCTCTGAAAAACAGAAGAAGAAGAAAAAGTTTGGATAGACACAGACTCATTTCTGTCCCAGAGTCCTGTCCACAGGCTGATTTTGTTGGTTAAAGGAATTCTAAGCATCACCAAATAAGCCAGTCTGAAGGGGGCATCTGAACTAGAGAGGACACTCATTTGGGAAAAGGGAGCACGTATGTCACAGGGAAGACCCATCCTCACTCCACCCAATCCTTTGGTATGAACAGCAGGGAGAAAGAGTGATTATTATTACAATAGAACAAAATGTACCACAGCACTTGGAAACCTGGGAAGGATGGTCAAAGGCAATAGCTGATCTGATAGCTTAAAGCCTTGCTAGGCCTCTCAAATGGCTGCAACTATTTCAGTAAACCTCAGCCCTGGAAGTCCAAGCTCTGTTACGATTTAATATCACAGTGACCAGTGGGAAAATGATCCAAATTAGACAATGACAACCAACTTTGCTGCATTTATATGAAATCTTCCTATTATCCCCAAAGCAAAATGATTCAGCCCCCCACATTGGCACACAATCCCACAGGCTGCACCTTGGACCTTTGTGAAATCCGTCTTGCGACACTTCACGTACTGTTGATTTAGGCTCAGCCCAATGGTAGAGCCTTGAAAAGGAGCACAGCTCGGTAGGCAGAGGGACAGGTAGGCAATCAGGAAACCTGGGGTGTGGGGATATTTTGACAACAAACTAGATTCAGCCTTTAAACACAGGCAACAGTTGGGACTATCATTTTCTTATCTGTCAAATAAAGAGATAATAAATATTACTTCCTTATACTTCTGAAACTCTATGAGTTAGAAAGTATCAAACACATAACATTTGTCTTAGGGGAGAAGGCAGGAAGGAAATCATGGAATGTGGCCCATCGTGTGCTCTGTCCAGGCCTTATGGGAGCAGTGCGGAGGCCTTCCTCGGATGTTATATTTTACTACTCCAGCACCCAGGGGAACTATCTGTCTACATATTAACCCATTCTATCCACTTTTTAACTTGTGTTCTTATTGCCACCTTTCCCATGAGCAATAAGCTCCTTTAAAAACATGATCCTTCTGGGTGGTGCCTATGGTACAGTGGGTAGGGTGCCAGCCCCGTATAACAAGGGCAGTGGGTTCAAACCTGGCCTTGGCTAAATTGCACAAAAAAATAGCCGGGCGTTGTGGCGGGCGCCTGTAGTCCCAGCTACTCGGGAGGCTGAGGCAAGAGAATCACCTAAGCCCAAGGGCTGGCAGTTGCTGTGAGCTGTGACGTCACGGCACTCTACCGAGGGCCACATAGTGAGACTCTGTCTCTAAAAAAAAAATAAAAACAATACATGATCCTTTTTGTGACCTGCCACTGCTAGCTCTGGTTCCATAAACATGTGTTGAATGATCCAATGGTTCTGTGATGACTGCTTCATTAGCTCTCCTCCCAGATCATTACTATTTCCATTTCAAAGGTAAAATTAAGGCCAAAACATTTCAGTTTATCTCACATCACAAAATTGGTTTTGAAGCCTCAGTTCCAAAGTATTCACAGTAATGAACTGTTCTCTAAGCAAACCCTCCCCAATGACATTCTGAAATCTGCTAAGATCGAAAGCCTACTAAATAGTAATCATACTGACAATAATTGACTTCTATGCCTGAACCAAAGGCAGTCTCTTCCATAATTCTTAAAACAAAAGTAGCCACTTTTAGATGAGGATTACGGATGCTAAGTGGCAGTTCCACATAGACAGAAATGGAACCAAGTTCATCTGACTTCAAAATTCATATTCTACCGTTCTTGAGATACCTTGCTAAGAAGAATATTTTCCACCTCCATCCATGTAAACATGAAGGAGGTAAAGTCTCCATCTTTCTTAATGGCTGCATAGTACTCCATAGTGTACATATAAAGTATCCAGTGTACTCAGCCCTACTATGAAACTAATTTATAGCTAATTTTTAGCCCAGAAATATGGGGAGAGGGAGGAAAGGGAAGGGGGGACGGGACGAGAGAGGGAAGGGGGAGTGGAGGGAGGGTGATTGGCAGGATCACGCCTATGGTTCATCCTATAAGGGTACATGTGAATCTCTCTAAATGTAGAATATAAATGTCTTAACACAATAACTAAGAAAACGACATGAAGGCTATGTTAACCAGTTGGACAAAAGTACTTCAAATTGTATACAGAAACAGTACACTGTACCCCATGATAGTATTAATGTACACTGCTCTGATTCAATTTTAAAAAATTCATGCTCTAGGCCAGTAGGACACTCACATTAGTCTGAGTTTGACAGCTCACCCAACACAGCCTGCCTGGCCTATTATCTCTGTACGTCTACTATAAAACTGAAGCCAAGGTGAAGAGGCAGAGCCAAAGCTATTATGGGTCAGGGCAGTGCTTTGGAGTCTGAATGCTTACTTAACTGGTGAATGGCTGTGTGAAGTTGGGAAATTTACTGGACCTCAGAGACCCTCAGCTCTTTGCTGGTAAAATGTGAATAAGCTTGCGAAGTATTGACCCCCAAGAAAGTGTTGCAAAAACTTAAGGAGATACTAAAATGCCTGGAACGTATAGTAAGTGCTCAATAAATCCTACTGCACCCCCTTCCCCACTCTTTCCCAGCAAAAGAAATCCTTCCAAAACAAGTTCTATGACCATAGGAAAACAAAGGTGGCCCTTGCAGGAACACCTTGGCACCCTCCAAGGAGAAGTTCACTTCTGCACAGCTTAGGTCCTAAATGAAACACTTCACCTGCCTAGAAATTTTTAGAGTCTGCCAAGGGCCCAACAATCCTAAAATCTATTTGCTGCCAATGCTTCCATTAAATTGAACAGGAGAGGCTCAGCGCCCATAGCACAGTGGTTACGGCACCAGTCACATACACTGAGGGTGGCCGGTTCAAACCCAGCCCGGCCAGCTGAACAACAATGACAACTGCAACAACAACAACAAAAAATAGCCAGGCATTGCAGTGAGTGTCTATAGTCCCAGCTACTTGGGAGGCTGAGGCAAGAGAATAGCTTGAGCGCAGGAGTTTGAGGTTGCTGTGGGCTATGACTCCACGGCACTCTACCGAGGGTAATATGGTGAGACTCTTTCTCAAAAAATAAACAGACAAATAAATAAATTGAATAGGAGAGAGGTTGCCTGTCTCACACAGGATTATTTCCTGAGGTTTTTAATCTAATACTTGCTAGCCCAGGATTTAAAATTATGAGCCCATCTCATGATGATACTTAAACTGAGTAAAGTTGGAAGTATTCTTCCTCCTATTTTTCTTTTTTCCTTAATTTTTTTTTTTTTTTTTTTTTTTGGCCAGGGCTAGGTTTGAACCCGCCACCTCCGGCATATGGAGCCAGTGCCCTCCTCTTCTGAGCCACAGGCGCCACTCATTTATTTTTTAAAAATGGGGTTAGTGGTTCTGTAACAATAGTGACCTCTACAGGGGCATTCATTCATTCAGTTGCCAAACATTTAGCATCGTGATGTAGGTACCATGTAGCATACCAGAGAGAAAAAGACGAAAATAATCATGGTCCCTTAAAGAACTCACATCATAGGAGAGCAAAGAGCATGGAAAGAGAATTCCAGTGCCACACGGAGCTACGACTGTCGGGTCTGATTCTCTAGGGGACCAGTTGTACCCGATCATGAACTGCAGCCTTGAGGAACCTAATTCATTTATCTAAAAGGAATGACTAATGTTAGAGACCATGCAGTTTCAAATGCAAAGATAGATGGCAGAAATGAGGCCCTCAGGGATGCTTCCCTCTTGATGGAAACCGTGTGGCCCCAACTAGAGCAAATGCAAGCAGAGGAAAGAGATGTTTTCTTCTCTTTTGTTTTGAACACACAGTGGTGGGTGCACACATCTGGCGCATTAGCCCTCTGGGTGGCAGACTGCCCCACTCCTCCTCCAGCACAAACTTTACTCACATGGTGACCCATTCCACTTAGAACAACTTCTGGAATTAGAAAAGTCTCTATCTAATAGTCTAAATACCTTGCCCTCTGGAGTGTTGTGTTTTCTATTTTTTTTTTCTCATGAACCCCCATTAAGTCTGATAAAGCCTAATGACTCTTCAGAATAATGGCTTTTGTTATTTTAAACAGAGATGGGGGTCTCACTACATTGCCCAGGCTGATCTCAAATTCCTAGGCTCAAGCAATCTTCTTTTTAGCCTCCCAAAATGCAAGGATTGGGCAGTACCTGTGGCTCAAAGGAGTAGGGTACTAGTCCCATATACCAGAGGTGGTAGGTTCAAACCCAGCCCCGGCCAAAAAAAACCTCCAAAATGCAAGGATTATAGGCGTGAGGCATTATAACTCACCAAAATGCAAAGATTACAGGTGTGAGGCACTGTAACTCACCCTGCCTTCATTTACTTATTTATTTATTTTTGGCAGGGTCTCTGCCACCCATGTTGGAATGTAGTGGCACTATCATACCTCACTGCAGCCTCCAATTTCTAAGTTCAAGTGATCCTCCTGCCTCAGCCTCCCAAGCAGCTGAGCCTACAGACACATGCAACCACACCTGGCAAAGTTTTTAAATTCTTTGGAGAGATGGGATCTCACTATGTTGCTCAGGCCAGTCGCAGACTCCTGGCCTCAAGCAATTCTCCTGACTCAGCCTCCCAAAGGGTTGAGATCCCAGGCATGAGCAATAGTGCCTGCCGGGATATTTTTAAATCCAGAAAGTATATGATATCACAAAGGAAATTATCTATACCTATCTCTACATGTAAGCTATAATCATGTCTGAGTGTCTGTGTATGAGATAAAAGTTTATATGGTCTTTTTATAATGCACTAAAATACGTTCTAGAATCAGATATAATAACTTGCATAATTTTGAAGTGGCCATAAGTGTAAGTGATATCTTGGGGCATCTGTATCGAGTGCAATGTGATATGAAAACAGCACGGATTTCTACTGGTGACAAAGCCACAATTCTGCTAATTCTACTGTGGTGTGTTGCTCACGTTCATAACTCGAGAGTGATGTTTCAGCTGTCAGTTAGTGAAAATCAAGACGGAATTTTTTTCCCCATACAGGTTCACATACTCCCCTGAATTCTCAAAGAGCCCTAAAATAAAGACCTCTTTATTAAGGAGATTAAAAAAAAAAATCTGCCCTCTGAAAACGACATAGAGCAAATTGGTTCTCTTAAATGCTCCTGCTTCTTCCGAATGAAGTCTTCTTCTTCTTTTTTTCTTTTTTATTAAATCCTAGCTGTGTACATTAGTGCAATCATGGGGTACAGTGTGGTGTTTTCATATACCATTTGAAATACTCTCATCAAACTAGTTAACGTAGCCTTCATGTCATTTTCTTAGTTATTGTGTTAAGACATTCATACTCTGCTTTCTGAAAGATTCATTTGTACCCTTGTAGGTGACCCCACCAATCACCCTCCCGCCACCCATCCACCCCCCTGCCTTCCCATCCCCCTCCCCATATTCTAAGGCTATAATTAGGTTATAGCTTTCCTATGAAAGCTGTAAATTAGTTTCATAATAGGGCTGTGTACATTGGATACTTTTTCTTCCATTCTTGAGATACTTTGCTAAGAAGCTGAAGTCTTCTAATCCAAAACTGAAAAAACTTTTAGTAACTTTATCACTTTCCTTTGCATAAGAAGAATCGGTTAATTTCCACACTGAAGCAATGGGCCCGGACGTGAGTGTGAATTCCAGATTGTTAGTTATCCCCAGGCCACATAACCCCAGGGGACACAAAGATATAAACTGGCAGGAACACCTTGGCATCCTCTGCTAATGAGGGCGTCTTCTTTCACTTGGGAAAAAGAAAATCTGTCAAAATGGTTGATTTCACATTTTAAAGTCTAAGCAGTAAAGTTTTTAAGGAGAATTCACTGATGTTTGGTGACAGTTGGATTTTCTCACTGAAACGATCATTTTTAACTACTCGGGATCTATAAGACAAGAGATGAACAGCACCAGGCAAAATGAAGGAAAACGTTCCTAAGATAAAATACTGACTTTGTTATTCATTCAGCCTATGCTAGATCTGTGTGTTTAAAGTTGCTGAACTCTGAATAAACTGATGGTTTTCTGTTTGCTTCCTCCAAACTTTACACCCCCTGAGTTCGTAGAAGTGAATACCTTGAGAGCATTCTTTACATTATTCGCCAAGTTCAAGTCTTAAATATGCATGTCTGAAACTACACATTTTTGTATCATTCCAAAATTTGTATAAGAAACAATGAAGTAGGTGACAGGACGTGATTCCCTAGACATTGAACATGCCCTTAGCAGAGGGGTTAATAACACACCTCCATTTTTTCTCATGTGGTTAGGCTGCAGGGTGAATATTTTTCATCTATTTGTAGTCTGCCAGATGGATTATAAACGACTGATCAAATACACTCGCACGGTTCTGAACCTAAATAAATCAATATTCAGTCATTCAAGACTAAAATCACGCAATTAGAGCCCAAGAAGAAGGGGAAAGGGGAGGGGGGAGGATGGGTGGAGGGAGAATAATTGGTGGGACCACACCTACGGGGCATCTTACAAGGGTGCATGTGAAATTTACCCTTGGTATAGAATATAAATGTCTAAACACAATAACTAAGAAAATGCCACGAAGGCTATGTTGACCAGTTTGATGAAAGCATTTCAGATTGTATGTAAAACCAGCACATTGTACCTCATGATTTCATTAATGTACACAGCTATGATTTAATAATAAAAAAAAAGACTACAATCACATATATGATTGGAATCATTTGGTGATAGGCTAGTGCTATAGAAAAATATTTGTTGTTATAGTTTTTACATATGTAAGTGGCTTCTATAGGAATTAAAGGCCAGAATGGATGTGCAAATATACTGTAAAAGGCTATACTAATAAAAAGAATCATTATAATTTGTTGTTGTGTTGTTATTATACAAAGAACAGGCTTAGTAGATATCTGTGTAATCTGAAGGCATAGCTATATGATTGACTGAATAAATGGACATATTCCTACCTATCAAATGTTATGCTTCTAATAAATTCTCGTAGTCAGAGAATTGTTGAAGATAAACTCCTAGGGTTATGGCAAAGCCTGAAATAAATAATATCCGTGAATGTGTCCACTGTAATCAGGCACACAGCATGCATTTGACAAATGTTAGTGGTCAAGTAGTTTGTTTATAGATTGGGTTCATGTTAGTATCGAAGACATTTGATACTTGCTTTTCCATTTTTGTGATGATTTCTAAGAAGGATGTGCTTCAACTCCACCTAGATAAATGAATCTTCATTTTTAAAATGATCCATAAGGGAAAATTAAAGATCACGCATTATTGTGCCTCTGGGTTTGTATTAACTGTAAGTACAATGTCATATCAACTTTCCCCAAATGCTGCAACTATAATTAGAAATTATAATACATTATCCAGGGTTCACGTTGTAATTGCATAAAAGCAGGGGGAGGTGGCTAGTTTTCCATAGGTGATAAGATTAGCTTCCTTCCAGCCTTTGGAGTCCCAGCCATAGAGCCAAGTTGAATAATATTTTTAATGCAGACAATGTTTGTACTAGACAAAGTCAACTTAGCTTTCATATGAGCGAGGAGTCAAGTGTTCCCCTGCATGATGTGTTCTCTTTTTCCCCTTCTCTCACTGTTTAGGTAAATCACAGGAGAGGACAATTTTAGCTTGGAACAACTACAGATCCTCGTGAAAGTCGTGTTTGGGAATCTTTGTGTTCATGTCCTTTAAAAACTCAACTCTTCTCCAAAATACCATAATCTTGCCCTATTTTACATCTCAATCAGGTGAGTACCTTCAGAGAGATTTTACCTTCAGTCATTAGACTTTACTTAAATGGAAAGTAATCTAGAAAGGGAATATGAAACTTGGAGTTTCTCTCGACTATCAGAAAAGAGCTGGAAAGGGTTACAAGAAAACTTCAAAGTAAAGCAGGCATGGGGACTCCCACTTATAGTATAAGCACTTTAGTAGGCCAAAGGGGAGGGTCATTTGAAGCCAGAAGTTCAAGACCAGCCTGGGCAACACAGGACTCTAACTTCTAGAGAGGCTGAGGCAAGAGGATCACTTGAGCCCAGGAGTTTGAGGTTATAGTCAGCTATGATCTTGCTGCTACACTCTAGCCTGGGCAACAGAGTAAGACCCTATCTCTTTAAAAAAAAAAAAACAAAGAAAGGAAAGAAAAAGCCTGCAAAAAAGCAGTGGAGACTCTTGGTTTTAAACTTCAGGTGATAAATTTAACCATTCCCCTGGCCCCAACCTCTAGGACCTCTTTCTTTCATTTTTGAATACCTTGCTACTATAACGCCCTGTTTGGGACCCTGGATGAACCTCTCACACTCGTCCAAGTGTTCCCAGCACTAGATTTAGACAGTAGATGGGAGCGCAGGAGAAGCTAATCTGACTAAAAACAGAGGAGACACACAGAACCTCCCTTTCCCTTTTCCTCCCAGACATTAAGGAATCTTCGTCCTTGGAAAAAAAGCCCTTTGCTTTGATTCAAGGAGAGCGCACCTCCCAGCAGAGCACAATGGCGCCAAAGAGGGAGAGATCAGAGCTCTCAGGGCCTCCTTCATGCACACAAGTGCTGAGCCCTTGGTGGGCAGTCTCCTAAGTCTCTGGGAATCCAGCCCTCCGTACACCCCAGAATCACACTTTCTTGACACACACATCATGGTGCCCCTCACCTCAATGCATCCAACCCCAGCCCGACATCCCTTTCACCTCTTCTCTCTCAGGAATAACCACAGCTTATCAGCCACAGGTATTAAGAAGGCTGGACTAGGTTTAGGACAGGCTAGGGTTAACCATCTCTGAGCTTCTAAGAGGTGAATGCATAATTCTCAGCTTTTTAACACGTGCCTGAGACTCTTGACACCACTAAGAGAAGCTATATCAGCTCTTCTGTTTTGAAACCAAATTTGCTAAAATTCCGAGGTACTATTAGTTGTCTGTGTACCTAACGAATCCTCGTGGCCCTGAACTTGCACTTGAGACACGCTTAAAGGCGAGGTCTACGGATAGAGCAGTTCATAAACATTTCCCCTGGAGAGCCAACTCAAGCAACTTTCTTTCACCCATCTCCCAACAGAGTCAACCTAAAGACGGCTTGAGTAAGTTCCGAGAGTGAAGCTAATTAAAAGAAAAGGAGGCTGACTTCACGGTTTAACACACTGCTGCTTTTCTGACTTTTCTAGGCAGCAGCAAGCGGAGGCAAAACTAGAAATAAATCTCCCTGAATGGGGTATCTTTTATGAAACTCTAGACTCTGGTTTCCAGAAAAGGAGGGAGGGTTCATAAAGTTGAAGGAACATTTTTTTTTTTTTTTTTTTTTTTTTAGCCATTAGGAGGAGTCTCCCTCATGGTCAACAGAAGGCATCACTTTTTCAGAGCTTACATGCTGCCCTCTCCTGGCCTGTGTACATAAAATGTACTTATTTTAATCCCTCACCTGTGTATGATGTACTTTTGAATGCGTAAGAGTTGGTTTAAAATATGCAGGACGTCTCATCACAAGTTTATACTTGAAGCTAATTTAAGGAAATACATTCATTATCCCTTTGGCTCCGGGATTTACATTTAAGGACGCCAATCTTTATACCATCTCTTCCCCTATCCTCCCTCTCCCTATCATCTTAACTTTCATGGGGCTCGAGGACCCCGTTCTGCAAATCAGTGCTTCAGCATGGGTTGGGTCCTGTCCATGCCCTGGCCATTCAAAGACATCTTCCCAACCAGAAGTGATGGCATGGGGAAGCCTGCTAAAGTCATCAATCAATGTTGAGTCTGAGGCTGTATTTTAGTCTCTTGTAGGATCAAAATGAATTCTACACCTGATTAGGCCAGCACGTCCAACTGCAGAAATGGATGGACTGCGTGGTAGGAGGAGAGCCAGCTAATCAAAGGAGATGGCAACTCCTAGGTTTAATTTATAATTGTACACCTTTTCCTTCAAAATAATTTGTCTTGTTTCTAAGTGTCTTGTATGACTTGCATTAAACCCAATGCTAGGCATGCTTTCCCTGGCTGAAATAATTCATTATTGTTCTCCTAAATACTTAAAAAGCCCTGACACTGAGAATGTGCCTGTCACCGGTGCAATTGCTGTAGCAGCATGGGAAGTCAGATGTGCCCGGCCTGATCCGGTGTGTGCTTGTGCCTCTTCAGCTTGTCAATGCTTCTCTGGGACCCAGGCAAGCCAATCCTGTCCCTGTCAGTAAGAACTCAGAGCCTAATACCATTCGTTTGCATGAGAAGAAGATGGCTAGGGAAGAGGTGTTTACCTTAAAGAGATTTAAAGGTACATCTCTTATTTAAACTTCAGCAAACTTGTAACTTGAGGCTATCTAAAGCTCTAGCGGGGGCTGGCTCTACTCAGATGTATGGAGAATGAACATGGGATGGATTGCCTCTCTTAATGAAGAATGATAGCATAAAACCATCAATAATCAAAGCCTTGTTTATATTTGCAGACCATCAGTGTCTCCTAGCCTATATAAAGTGAATATATTTAGTCTTACACGCTCTCATGTGCTACATGTCCAGCATTGCTTTAGAGTTTGAATAGTAAGACGCAAATGGGTCCCAATTTATTGCAGGCATCACACATGCATTTATAGAACACTGAAAATCTAATCACAGAAAATCACACTTCTAGCTCCTAACAGACTTACTTAGTTGGATCAATTCATCTGTATTTATTTGGATAATTCTTTTTGATCCATTTCCTTTGTGATGCAAAACAAGAAAAATATTCATCCATAAAGCCAAAGTGCTATCTGCTAAACAGAATATTCACGTGACGTGTCTACCCTTGGACAAGATCTCAAATACCCTGTTCAATCATTCAAATCAGTCAACGGGAAAACATACGACGTTTTCATGACGCCGTGGTAGAACTAAGCATGCATTTCTCTTAAAGATAGAAAGAACATGTTTATCTGATTTAAAAAAAAATAGATCAGGTCAATATTAATGCCCCATTGTGACATGGACAGTAAATATCTTTCTTATAATTTCCTTATCTTCCTTGGTCAGGCACATGTCTTGTGGCAAGGGCGACCCTGAAAACCAGTCACTGAGTGGTGAGTTGATGGTGAAATCTCAATTGATAGCCTGGACATCATCTACTTAGAATCCACGGAGGAGAGGGCTGTTTCAGCTTTAGGTAACCTATGCGATTGTCCCGGTACCTGCTGCAGGGCCAATCTCTTGCTGAACTTGTGTCCCAAGGTGTTAATATTCTCCCCTGCCGAAGAAGTACTTTTCACAGGGGCTCTGAGCACTTGAACACCAACACTTAAGGACTGGCCAAAGGAAGACTACTTTGTACCTGAGCCTTCATGAAGCCCCCTCTGGCTCTTCCAGAGAAAGGCCAACTTCACTGTGCAAGGCTAATTCAATCACAAGTAATCAACGAGGGGGGTGGGGGTGCAAGTTATATAAGCATCTTCAAAATTCCAAATCACACATGATAAAAATTTCAGGGAAATAGACTTTTTTTTTTTTTTTACAAAACCCACACCTCGAAGTAAAAGGAATACAGAAGGAAAAAGAAAGAAATGGCCAGAAGTCTACCCAATTTTAAGACCAAATGAAATCAAACCAAAAATTGGCACTTACTCACTATCATCCCAGTAACTCTATAGTCCCATTCATGACCTTTTCTCATAGCAAGACATGAAATCCTGGAAGTCATCTTGCCTGCGTGCATTTAAAAACCCTTAAGACGATGGAGATGGAAACCAGGGGCCCAGGAATGATCGCACTGTTATCTATCTCCCTTTTCTCTGTAGGAGAAAACTACAATAGTAATACCGGGATATCTCACTTTGGAGGTTAATGCACCTTGGTCATATGCTTTCAAAATCAAAACCATGCCCAAGTCCACCTGCTTCCTGTTCGACGGGGAAGGATATTCATCTTATAGGGAGGCGGGAAATGCCCAGAGACTGCCACCTGACAATGAGGCGACGTATGACTTGCCTTAGGCCATAATTACAATGGAGGTTACCAAGAGGTATTTGGGGTTGCATGAGAACACGCAGGTATCTGTGTTATTTGAAAAGGCAGAGAGAGAGAGAGAGAGAGAGAGAGAGAGAGAGAGGGTCAGGCTCAAGTTTGAAGGTCCTCGTTTTATGCCCAGGCGCAATTCAATAGGTGATTAAACCCTGCACCCCAAACACAGGCTAACAGCTGTAACCCCCCGAGGGGAGTCAGGCGAGAGGCTCACGCAGCGCTTCCTAAACCGACCAGCCCCCGAACAATGTCAATGCCGCCTAGTGCCTCGCGAAGGTAGAAATCAGAAACCGTCAGTGTGGCCGAGGTGACAAGCCGCGTACCTGCAGAGACGTGATGGAAGCCTCCTCCTCGGTCCCTCCTCTCTCTGTCTCTCCCTCGCCGGCTCCCGGCTCTGAGTCCTACCGTCCGCGGCGGGGTCTAAGTTTGGTGGCCCGCCGCCGCCTCCCGCGCGACCGCAGCCGGAGCCCAGCAGACGCCCATGGGGGCCGCGCGGCGGCCGAGTGTGCAGCGCAGCGAGAGCGCGCCCCGCGCCGCGGTCCCCGCCGGGCGCCTGCAGCTGCCAGCCGAGCCGAGACTCCGCTCTGACCGCGCTGGGCGCTGCACGCGGATATTAGCACAGCCCGGGCTTTCTATTGGCTCCGAACGCCAAACAAATCACACCAGCCACCCCCCTTCTCCGCTCCACTCAGCGCTTGTTTCTCCTCTAACCCACAAACATTGCAGCCACACACACTTCAGTCGCTTGCCCTGTTTCTCTTTTCCTCCTCCCAGCCTCAGGCTTTACCACCTTGTGGCCGCCTCTAACATTTTTTTTAGCAGACTTCCAATCCAAACCTTCTTGTTTATGGAGCGAAATTCTCCAGCCCCTAAACCCGCAAAAACCACTCATTCCCTTCAGATCGTCTTCCTCCTTTGGTTGACAGCTTTGCAATGTGAAGAATGTGGACAGCCTGTGTGTGACATGTCCACGTCCACACACACACACACACACACGCACACACGCACACGCACACACTCTGGGCTGCTTTTGTTTTGTAAGTGAGGCCAGGGAAATTAAAAGCAAGCTGAGCCTCATAACCTGAGTGCGAGAGCTTCACTAATAAAATCTTGAATGAATTCAATGCAATACACTGACTCGTTGAGTTTGTTTTCTGTTCCAAATGGTGCTTTGGTCGTTATTAGCCTTATTTTTGCTTCTTGAACGCAGAGGTATCTAAAGCAAATCAGACTCTTCGAGGCCAGACCAATTCTCGGGCTCTTGAGTTGTACCCGAATTGTACTGTGATGACTTTTTTTTCCTTTTTTTGGTCTTCTCTGCACTAGTCATTTCAGAAGTGAGACTCTTAGTATGATTCACTAGCCAGAAAAGACTGTTCAGATTATGCTCATAGAGTTTTCCAGATTAAAATATTTCTAATCTGTGGATGTCAAGAGAGATAAACCTTCGGCCTTGCAGGGGGGAAAGGGCCCAAGAAAAATCTGAGATCTTATGAACTTGGCTGGAAAAATTCAGAATAAAATGAAATTTCACTGTTTTTTACGAAACAGACCCTCCCACAGCTTTTCCCGCAAAATCAGTTTCACTGGTGCTTATGGAAATTTTAATGACGGTTGTTCTTGACAAGAAGCCATTGCTTCTGAAATCACTGAACTGTGTTTTGATTTTTGACTTGAATTTTTGCCCCCAGGGTTATCCGCGTTGTATACTATTTGGTATTTGGTATTTGATATTCCGGTTCCGGCCCAACTCATAGCACATTGTGTTACAAAATCAAGAAATAATCATCAGTTCTTGAAATGTGTCATCACCAAATAGACTACCTGCTTTCTTTTCTTCCTTGGGCACATTTCAGGAATTCTGAAATGCAGCCTTATTTTCAGAATGGGCCAACCTGAAGTCAGCTGAAATTGACACAGGAAATACAAAACAAAACCACATTGGCTAACCACAGTCCAACCTCAAAGGGCACATCCTCATTCATTTAACAACTCCAGACCGTTCCCCCTTTTTGGATAGGAATTTAAAACAATAATAATAATACTGTCATAAATATTTGAACATATAGAATGCATTTCTTCAATCTTAGACAGAAGGGAGTTAAAGGTAAGAAGGTCCCAGTTTTCTATATGGAGAAACAGAACTGATAAAGCCACTTGCTGAAGGTAGCTGGTAATAAGAGCTGGCAGATTAGATGACTGGTCTACCGGTTTCAAACAAATCATCCAAGTCAAGGAAAGTGAAGGGTTTCCATGCATATCCTGATTCCTGCCTTCCTCTGCCCAGAAGAGTTAACAATTCGTGAAATCATCTGTCCAACTTAGTCAATAATCATGTTACACATTATTTAAGAACAGGTCATGGTATTTTCAGATAAATGACAATAATTCACTTCAGAATTGTCTGTCTAGAAACAAGCAAAACAGTGGTTACAAACCAGCAGGTCATTATAACTTCTGCTTGTTATTTTCAAGGCTCATTATAACCCTTCATATCACTGGAAAGGCAGGGTAAGTAATATCATGGATAAAGTCAAGTCACAGATGGAACTGCAACTTCATTTTAGGTAATAATTCAAGCTCTTTCCTCCAGTTAATGAAGAACAAAACTGGATGATATAAGGGACCCTTCTTTCACCTAATCACTTGTATAGTCTAGGAAAAATAAATCATCACTATTTATGCTTTAGTTTATTCTTTTGATTATATTGCTACTTTTTTATCTTCTTCCATGGGATGTGATTCTTTTACACAGCATATTATTTCTCATTCACTTTTTTTTAAATTTCAAATTAATATGAGGGTACGAATTTGTAGGTGACATTGTTTTCCTTTTTAAGGTAAAGTTCAAATGGTAGGTGAGTCCTTCCCCTAGGGGGCGTGCTGAACACTCTCACGTTGTACACGTTAGGTGAGATCCTACCAATTGCCATTCTCCTCTATATTGCTACTTTTAAGGGATTTTTTCAAAGATATTTCTCAAGTGCTGTAATTCAGTATGTTCTTTAGAAACAACACAGGCGTGGATAATCATAAAAACTTTGCGTGTCAGCACGAACAGAGGTGGACTACCATGCAGGTCCACAGCAGAACAACCAATCCCATTTCAGAGAGACAATACTGCTTAGTTCAGCGTGCACTTTTCATACGTTGGTCTGTATCCAAAGGAGCTGATAAGACAGTAATTCTGGATGTTACAATGTATCCAAGATGCTGGCTTCTTTTCTTGGAGTAGGGACTTGGGTAAAGATGATAACACATCTTCAAATATTAAATGTGAAGGAGGAAGTAAGCATATCATGCTTCAAATGAATTGTCATGTTCATCAATATTTTCTTTTTTAATTAAATCATAGCTGTATACATCAATGGCAATCATGGGCTACAATGTGCTGTTTTTATGCACGATTTGAAATATTTTCATCTAACTGGTTAACATAGCCTTCACAGCGTAAGTATTTTCTTAATGGAATTTTTAGATAACCCTATGAGAGGTGTAGGGGAAATATTATTTGGCTCATTTTGCAGATTGTTTAGTAGAGTCCCCTGATGTCATCATGGTTTGGGTAATAGAGAATGAGAAGAACTTGAAATAGATTCTAAGCCCAGTACTGTTCTGGGGAGAGGATAAAAGAGGCTGACAAAAGTCAGGATAGAGGGATAATTTTTAGAAGTGGAACCTTAGCCACTGAAAGAATTTCCAGGCATGTTGATGATTTGGAGATTTTGATGTAAGTTACCAAAATGGTCAAGATAAAAGCTCACTGTCATCTAACTAAGAAGATTATCAAAGCATTGGTAGAAAGGTCACACAAAAGGACCCAGGGTTTATTTCCCTGAATAAATGAATCAAAATCCTCTTTGATTTTGTAACTAACCTAAAAATATTCTTAAAGAATTTGTAATTTCATCGGATGATCTTCCTGGTATGTTCTTCAATTTTTTAAAAGGTCCTGATTGTAATCCCAGTATGTTTCTAGACTGTAGATGATTATAGGTTGTCTTTTACCCATCCTTTGACATATCTGTCTGTTGGCTGATGACTATACTTTGATATAAGAAAAAAAGTGTTAAAAAAGCGAAAAGTAAAAGGAGTTATAATTCTTCCCCTACTCTACAAAGATAAGAGATTTCCATGTGACTAGTTTAATTACATTTCCGGTGTCCCCAGGGGAAGATGACATCCTTAATCTTGTCTGTACCTATTCATTTGTTTTCTTTTTAACCTAGGTTGGAAGCTATTCTAATGCTAATATTTTTACTCTGGTTATCTATTCATTCTATGACCAGCTATCTTTTAACGTACCCATTTATTCATAAATCCATAAATTCCTGTTTAGTCCATTTATAGCTATAATCATCCTCTCTTGGATTACCATAGCAGTTTAAATTTAAAATCGTTAAAAAGATTTTGATATACAAAGTTTTAAAAGTCTTCCATTTACTGGCTATCGAAATGCGTTCCTCTGTCAGATAAAAATTTTTATCTTATCCAAAGCCAGAAACTTTGTTCTTTCCTACTGTACATTTACATCAAAATCTCAAAATGAAATAAGTATTTATGGTCTGCTCATATATATGACTCGATACGCTTATGGTCTACAAATTTCAGCTGTTTACATGTGAGGAATAGCATGTATCCCTCTTGGGTCACAATATTTCTGCCCAAGAATGATTTATGAGAGTTTTATAGCAAAAAATATCACCCTTATTGTGTCGCAAAATAAACTCCTTGTACAGGAGAGTGCCATCTGTCATGTTTGTGTCACCCCAGTGGAGCAGAGAGCACAATCCACAGACAAGCTTGGGAAATTAATAGGAGAGGGAATGACCACGTACTCAGCTCAGCCCCTGTATTTTCCCTTAAGACCCAGGGAGCAGGTGGCTGTGGGTTTTTTTGATTCATTAGCCCATGCTTATTAGAAGTCAGCAAGGCCTCTGTACTGTACCCTTAGTGCTAAGATATGGATGGGAAGAGGTGAAGAGGGCAAAATCAGAGTGAAGGGCAGACAGGGCCACCTTTGACCTGAATGTGCTTATGACACAGTGGAGGCAGTGAATGGTTATAATGAGAGCTGGAACAACAAATGTGGCTGAAGGAACAGCCAGGAAGTCCCATTGTGGTACCTGCTACCGCCAAAGCTCTTTCCCAGACCTAATAGCCCAGCTGGGGAAGGAAGCAGTCTAGGCAGGTGCACCCAGTAGATGGCTACAGATGTCTCATAATCCTCTGCCCTTGGGGCTGCAGACAGCAGACTGGGAGAATACGCTGAACTCAGAGACAGCCAATCTGCCACCCATAGTGGGTAATCAATCAGGTTTCCTCTTGAGGAGCTGGAAATAGGGCTATCTATCAATGTACCCATCTGTGTCTATTAGCCATTGGCAGTTGACAGCAAACACATAAGTGTAAAGAGTCAGAAAGTCAGAGAAGGCAGAGCATGCTTATTACGGCCATGCTTAGAATAGGTGTCCATGGAGGTCTACGGAATCCAAGATGGGACAAGGGCCAGTTGTCTACTCTTCCTTAACTTCCATGGGCCCTACCTCTCTTTCCCTTTTCTCCGTGGACCTTCATCCCCCACGTCTCTCCGTGTTTGAGATACGCTGAAGATTCAACAAAGAAAAGAACCCAGCAGAAAATCAAAGCCGCTGCCACAATCTGAGAAGTTGGAAAATGAGTTGCAGGCTGAGTTTCAGATAATGGGCATTATTACCCTGCAGTTTTGTGCATGGACCTCACTGGCAACACTGGGTTTGAACACTGAGTCACTTACTGCTTTCTACCTCTGCTTTTTCTTGCTTGAGGTTTTGGTTTTCATATATATATGAAAAAAAAAATATATATATATAAAGGTTAGAATACCTATAGTGTAATATATATATTAAGGTTAGAATACCTACAGTGTAATATATATATTAAGGTTAGAATACCTACAGTGTAAAGTTCTACAGGGATTAAATTAGATTTTAGTTCAGAGAGATTACATAGTCCTTGGCAGAGAGAAAACACAAGATTCCGAGATCCGAGCTCACTAGAACAGACACTTCCCATGCCGTGGATAACAGGAGCTGCTGAAGTTCCCTGACAGCCTTTGGATGTGGAGGGGAGAATCCATGGTGTTCAAGATAGTTGGGAGGTTGCTCTTGCCGGTATTGCTTTTAGCACAAACATGGACATCTAATGATTTGACTATTAGAAATAAGCCCAAATCATTCAGAGCTGTTCCTCATAGGAAGATTCTAAACTGGCTTTTTCCATTTTAGAACAGAATTAAGGCAATTCTGTTGCCTTAATATGAGGTGTCTCTAAGCTCCCTACAGGCAAAAACACATCTCATTTGACTTTCTATACCCAGTGCTTACAGCACTATGCTTGGTACACATAGCTGGAACTTGGTAAACACTAGTTGAATAACAATTTCTAATTTAATTTCTGGAAAATTAATCAACCAATCAGTTTATTCATGAGAAGATGACTTCCTTTTGTGGATTGTAAGCTGGCACCTTTGTTTTATCCAAATACGAATAGGTATGTTGTTGAATTAAATGTTATGGTGGTTGGCTGTATTATTGTTCAAAATATTCATGTCCCTGACTTTGAAAGTTTTGAGACAGACTGTGACTGAGCCTTGGCTAAGTCCATTGTTAGAATATTTCCAAACATTTTGCGTGTGCTTTGAGAGGCATCACATGGCCCACCATTTCCCCGTCTTTTTTCTCCTGCAGGAGAACAGCAAGGTTTGGGTTCCTCGACGAGGTGGCATAAAGCAGAGTCACATGAGGTGTCACACGGTTGGGAGATAAACCCTAGTTGTCTGAAGCCTCAGGGATTTGGGGTCACTTCTTCACTGTAACACGATGTCACCTAACCTGACAAAAGCTATACATTTCTAAAGTCATTTTTTGGAGACCTTAACTCTCTTACATAGATAAAATCAAGACATTTGCTGATAGGTAAATGTCCTCTTATCTTAATGACCCTGGATATTATATTGTGCATACTACAAGATGAAATTCCCATATAAAAAAAAACAATCAAAAAATGTTTGGGGTTTGGTTCCTAATTCGCCCTTTCATGGAGAGTCTTTCTCACATGAGTGCCACATTATTTCGGAATGGAACATTCACAGGCACCCAGGGCCCCCTTGGTGACTGCTGCTGAAGCTCATTTCCCAAGAGTTAACCACAGGGGACCCACGTGCTGATGAGCGTGAAAGTGTGGGAGAAGGTAGGAGCAGGGGTGTACCTTGCTTCACACTTTATCTCCTTCATTTGGAGCCCCTAAACGGACTTATGCCCCCTCGGAATTAGAATTACAAAGGGAAGCTTTTTGCCAGACCTCATGGTATGTCAGCCTTTATATCACCTGTAAGATAGGAATACTTACATGTACCATCTAACTTTGTTAAGAATTAGCCACAATGTGTAAATAATGTTTTAAGCTCTGGCACACACTGTTCTAAGCGTTTATGCTTGCATGTTTTTGCAACTATGTTTTCCTCTTCCTGAAGTCCTTTGCCACCTTGAAAACTCATGTCATTCCCTGTAGACTCAGCTCAAGGACGCCGTTCCCTTCCTCTCCCGGTCTGCAGTGGGTCAGGCTTTTCCACCTTTCCACAATTCTCAGTGCAGAGAGTCTCTCCTCGTCTCCTGTTCTCATTCTCCCTCTTGATTGGCAGCCCCCTGGGAAACCAGGTTGGTGTCACAGAAGGAGACAGGCTAGATGTGCAATTAAGACAGAGGAGTTCAGAGTCAGACAGCCCAGGTTCAAAGGCAAACTCCATCAGCGTCTCTTGCCAAATAGAGATACTAATGACTCTTCTTTTGATGAGCGTTTCTGCAGGGCATTTTTGAATGGTACCACTACAGTATCCCGCATAATTTGTGGCAGTAGCTATGCACACAGTCTTTGTTAAATGAAAAAAAGGTTGGTGGTGCCATTTTAGTCGGAAACACCAGTCTTTTCTGTCTTTCATGCATTGCAATACACATCTTGCCTCATGCTACAGTAGCACATCCATTGAGTTCATCTCAAAGCAGTTTCTGAAGAAGCAGGAAGAATTTATTTATGTATGTATTTTTATTAAATCATAGCTGTGTACATTAATGCAGTCATGGGGTACAGTGTGCCGTTTTTATATACAATCTGAAATACTTTCATTAAACTGGTTAACATAGCCTTCATGGCATTTTCTTAGTTATTGTGTTAAGACATTTATAGTCTACATTTAGAGAGATTCACATAGAATTTAAATGCTATGGAGAAATTATGTTCATCATTTGTGCTTTTAAATAATAGGAATTTTTATTTTAATCCATTTCCCTTCATCAGGGCAATCCACAGCGCCATTACTTCTTAAAGTCTGGTCCAGGTTATTTATGAAGTAGGTCAGGTCACCCCTCTCCAGCTCAGAGCCAGAATTCAAATGAAATGCTCCTCTCCCTGAACTGCAGCTTCTGTTCTCCCCCGCTCACATTCCTGCTGTCTGGAAGGACCCAAAGCAAACGTTTCTGATATATTTGGAAAGGAACAAAAGTTAGCACGGAACAGCATTTGACCTCTGTCTTGTATTAATGTGAATCTTAGGCTGCCCTGCATGAACTTCCAAAAGTGACATATCTCCCTATGGGATCAGTGATAGGGGGACAGCTGGCCAGCCTCAGAGGGAGCTCGGACCCGTAGGGACTGCAGAGCTGTCCTGTTAGGAAAAGCTAATCACTCACACTTTCATATGAGAGATGAAACCCAACTACAGCCCAGGATGAAGGAGGGAAGGGGAGGAGAATGGGAAGGGAGGGGGGTGGTTCGACAGAGGGAGGGTTAATGTCGGGACCACACCTATGGAGCATATTGCAAGGGTACAAGTCAAATCTATCAAGTATTGAATATAAATGTCTTAACACTGAGATTAAGTAAATGAGGCGAAAGCTATGTTAATTAGTAGGATGTAAGCACTCCAATTTGTACAAATAATCAACACAATGAATCCCACAAAGGCATAAATGTATTCATGATCTATGTATATATGGCTTAATTTTTAAAAAGAGACAAAGATTTTTTGGCAAAGAATCGCATAAGTAAACCAAAAGATGGCCTGCACTCTGGATTTCAGTCCTGTGGCTTTAAGTAAAGATAACCAAAATTAAAACTGAGGGCTGTGCCTGGAGTCCAACAGATAAAAATAAAAAGTACAACTTAAAAAAAGAAAAAAAGAAAAGAAAAGCTACAGTGAGGGGCTCCTCCCAGCTTGTGACTTAGCGGCGACTCTCTCATCAGCGTCTGTACATAGCCAGGCATGCAGTCAGGGATCCATGGGGATTTGCTACTGATTATATCCTGGTACTCTCCTGTATTCAGAAATCCATGAATATTGAAGAAATGGACATGCCTTGCCAAAAGAAAATACTAACTAATCTTCTGTACCCAAGTGTCAGCATATTAGTTGATAACCAAGTGAACTAAATTGATAGGGAATGTTGATCTGTAACTCAGGCAGCACAGTTAGACCCTGGGTGGGCAAAGAAATCAAAGTCAGTGGAAGCACCCTGTGCCCTTGGGAATAGCTCCAAAGTCAGAGTCTTTACTTTGGCTTGATATTATCAAGAAGATTCTCTGATGTTCAGTCATTTATTTACCTATTTATCTATGTTTGTATACGTTGCGAATGTGTTTATTGGCGATGACTCTTAGAGGGCGCAAGACAGAGTTAAGCTTAGTGTGATAACCCAAGGTCTTCACGTAGGGGTCGAGCACATTACATGCCTAAGCACCTTGGTCCTCTTCAATCCTGTAAGGTGTACACCTCCTCAGCTTCCTCTTCTTCT
>NW_003852560.1:1041475-1044626 GCF_000181295.1 Otolemur garnettii | reverse complement strand
GCTCCACCTGGCAACTTTCTTTGGCCTACTGTAGTCTTTTCCAGGGCATTCATTTCCAAGCACTGCCACAAAAAAAAAAAAAAAAAAAAGACATGTACCACAAACTGGGTGTCTTGAAACAAGAGAAAAATTGATTCACTCATAGTTCTGGAGGCTGGGAGTCCTCAGCCCTCCCCGGCCTCTTCCTGGCTCCTGAAGGCAGCTGCTAATCCCTGGTATTCTTGGTTTACAGCTGCAGCTCTCTCGTCTCCATCTCCATAGCCATGTGGCATCCTCCCCTTTGGGTGTTTCTGTCCTCTCCTCTTTTAAGGACAACAGTCTCTTTAGATCAGGGTCCACTCTCTTGATCTTGTCTTAACTTGATTACACCTGCAAAGGCCCTATTCACAAAAAAGTTGCTTTCATAGACACTGGGGCTTAGAATCTCAAAATGTCCTTGTAAAGGGAACATAATTCCACATATAACATCCATTAACTCCTGTTCTGTCACCCTGTCTCCTTGGCTTTCTCCAAGGCTCTTTTCCGATGGCTCTCATCACTTACATCTGATCTGAAAGTTGCATCTTTCTTGGTTCTTTTTTTTTTCTTTAGAGATAGGGTCTAGCTACTTTGCCCAGGCTGATCTCAAACTGAACTCCTGGCCTCAAGCAAGCCTCCTGCGTTGCCCTCCCAAAGTGCTTGGATTACAGGCATGAGCCACTGTGCCCTGTGGCTCCATACCTTCATTTTTTGAATCAGACAGAACATCAAATCCATGAGCTGATTTGATCCTTATGATTTTAACATGAGGGGCTTCTTAGACAATGTCTGGAAATCAGGGACTAAACTACCAGAAATATCAGACTCCATCAGCCGAGCTAGAAGTGCAGGGAAGGATGCAGGATTGGAGGGAATGGTGATGAGAACAGTTCTAATCGATAAGAAAAGTCAAAAACCTGTAAAAGTCCATTTCTAATGATCTTGACAAAGAGATACTGAAAACAAATCTCTTTAATGAGAAAAATTTACTTTCTTTTCCACCTAAATTGTGAGATCATTTTATTCTGGGGAGGTGATAAATGATACCAAGAGTTAGGTTTGCCAACCTTATGTAAGTTGTAATATATTTCTTTAACAACCTAAGAGTTTTGTTTCATTTGTAGTGTGTTTCATCAACATCCTAACAGGGGAGTTGAGGTGCACTTGACTTTGAAATTTAGCAGGCTCATTCTTTATAGTTACAGTTCCTACATCAAGTGCCCCTCAGGGGATTTTGCTAGAGAAATTCACTTCAAAGCTTGAGTCCAGGTCTCCGGCACCTGTGGCTCAGTGAGTAGGGTGCTGGCCCCATATACTGAGGGTGATGGGTTTGAACCCAGCCCTGGCCAAACTGCAACAAAAAATAGCCAGGCATTGTGGCAGGTGCCTGTAGTCCCAGCTACTCGGGAGGCTGAGGCAAGAGAATCACCTAAGCCCAGGAGTTGGAGGTTACTGTGAGCTGTGACGCCACAGCACTCTACCACCACCAAGGGCGATAAAGTGAGACTCTGTCTCTTTAAAAAAAAAAAAAAAAAAAAAAAGCTTGAATCCATCAGCTGGCAGAATCAAACGTCCTATGTCACTCCCTGTCCAGTATATACCTGACACAATGTCTATTAAACCTTTTTTCTATTAGAAAATTACAGATTAATACCCCACTACCTTGTCACTTGAGTGGGATAGATTTAGAGAAAGAACTGACATCTTTAAGAGTCTGTTAAATCCCATGCACTTTCAATGGGTCAGCTCGTGTAAGTCTCACGAACAACATTTTAATCATTTTAATGCAGACATGATTTTTCTCATTTTTATGGGGAAGGAAACTTAACCTTATCCAACTAGGAAAGTGAAGAACCAGAATATGAATTTGAAACTTCCATACTTTAGAACTCACACTTTCTAATTTATAATAAATATTTTTCCCATAAGAAGTGGAATGCATTCTTATCGTAAGGCACTTTACAATACAGAAACATAAGGTTGAAAAAAAGCATATTAGTAATCTTAAAAATAAAAAGAATCAGGGAAATCAAGTTTAATAGTGTTTATCTGAGCAGAAAACTACTTGGGTAGTAACCCTCAGAACCAGAAGAGGTGCAGAAAGCTTGGCTGTACACTATGGCAGTATTTATAGACAGAACACGGAAGGAAAGTACAGAAATAGCTTGATTGGTTGCAGCGAGGTGTTTACCTTATTTGGACATGATGTGATTAGTCGGGTGCCTATCATTGGCTAAAGCTTTGCCCCTGGGTTTGGCTGAGACTTGGCTGTCTCTTACTACTCTTAAATTAGATTGTAGTTTGTTACCTAGGAACCCAAGGTGAGGATTCAGCCTCCTGGCAAATTAAACAGTCACAATCCCTTGTTCATCCCTGTCCGAAATGCTTGAGAACAGAAGTGCTTTGGATTTCCCATTATTTCAATTTTTGTCTTATTTGCATTTTACCAGTTAAGCATCCCTAATCCCCAAATCCAAAATTCAAAATGCTACAATGAGCATTACTCAAGCATTGTGGTGGTACTCGAAAGTTTCAGATTTTAGAGCATTTCAGATTTCAAATTCAGATTAAGGATGCTCACTCTGTATTAACTTTTTGGTATTTCCTTCACTACCTGCTCATTTTTTGCTTAATTGAGATCATCCTACATGTAAATTTTGCATATTGTTTTTTTATTTGGTTTTATATCTGAATATTTTAATGGAATAACATTGTTTATAAATTTACAGTGACAAAAATATCATTCCAGGTTATGGGTACATTTAACCAACCCTACTTACTAGATATTTAAATTATTGTCAAAGATTTACAAAGTTGTAAAAGATTTCACTATAAAAATTTATGTATTTTGTGAATATTTTAGAAGATAAATTAGGAGAGATGGCCATAGAGTTTTGGATATCCAACTTTGAAATAATACAACTAGTTATTTCATGTTGACATCTTTAGCCACTTATAGATATTATAAGCTAAATTTGGAATTTCATTCATCAACAGGCAATAAATATTTCAAGCTTGCCAGTTCTGGCAAAGTCTTCTTTGATTTTACATTTGTTTATTGGTTTGTTCATTTTTTTATTGGTAATCAGTGGTCCTTAGAGAGGATTCAAGAAAGAGCTGAGGCACAGGATGA
>NW_003852560.1:1038398-1040865 GCF_000181295.1 Otolemur garnettii | reverse complement strand
AAGAAATGAGGTACAATTAGGGATGGTAGCATGATTTTATCAATTTGGTAGTAAAAGCTTCCTCTTAGACACATAGACATACTTGCCAACATGGCGCCCTGTCACCAGTTTGTCTCACGATAACTGGGTGCTTTTCAGGAACGTACGTTCCTCTGCCTCAACAGGGATAAGGGTTAGAACCCAAAATAGTATTTAGACAAATTGCTCAGAAGTACTGCGGCCATTTTAAACTTTGAGAACAACTCCTCTTAAAACTTATTGTCTGGCCAGGGGTGGTGGCTCATGCCTATAATCTTACTGCTTTGGGAGGATCACAGGAATTTGAGACCAGCCTGGGCAACACAGCAAGACCCTGTCTCCCCAAGAAAATTTTAAAAACTATTTGGGTGTGGTGTGTGCACCTGTAACCCCAGCTATTCAGGAGACTGAGGCAGGAGGATCACTTAAGTTCAGGAGTTAGAGACCAGCTTAGGCACCATAGCAAGACCCCAACTCCACAAAAAAATTTAAAAATTAGCCAAGGTATGTATGGATAACATACACTTGTTATCCCAGCTAATCAGGAGGCTGAAGCAGGAGGATAATTTCCTTTATCCCAGGAATTTGAGGTTACAGTGAGCTATAGTGATGCCACTGCACTCCACCTTGAGTCACAGAGCAAGACCCTTTCTCAAAACAAACAAACAAAACAAAACCCTGACAAAAATAGCAACAACAAGGAACACGTATTTTCCTACTGGTTACTCTTCATATATTTGGTTTTAGAGTGGATATTTAGAAACGTGATCAACTCAAGGAATTTCTACAATACACAATACTGTCAAAACCTACTTATACACAGACTTGAACTCCTTGATGATGTATCCCCCATATTGCTGTTCTATAATAAAGCATGAGATTTCCAAATAGCTTCTTTGTAGCAGTATCATTCACTGAAATGAAAGGCTTTCTCATTTGTCTAAGTGAGGATTTATTATTGTGTTCGTTATTGTTCTCTTCCAGTTTTAACAAGAATCACTTGACAATTGGGTATGTGTGATTTAAAAGAAATTATCAGGCAGGGCGAGGCATAGGGACTCATACCTGTCATCCCAGCTCTTGGGGAGGCTGAAGTGGGAGGATGATTTGAGTATCAGAGTTTGAGACTAGCCTGAGCAACATAATGAGACCCTTTCTCTTAAAAAAAACAATTGTTTGTAGTATAAAAAAAATCACTGATGTAGCTTCACAATGGATTTGTTGACAGTTGTCCCTTGCCACCCACCTTCCATCCTGGGGGAGTGAGAATTTAGCTACATACTCCAATAGGCTAGGGAAGACCCTGAGGCTCCAGGTCAGGTGTCTGCATCACCCTCGTAAGAGTTTTTCCTCCAATATTTACTACAGCCATTTTCGCTCACGAACCTGTGTCCCTATTTATTCCTGTATTTTCTATTCCTTTAATTTTTAAGACCTTAGTATTTTTACGGAATCCATCTAGCAGCTCTTTATATGGTATAATAAAATAAATTCCTTCCCACTGTATTACATTTTTCCAGTGTATTCCCTGTCTATAAATTTACCCATGCTTGAAAATACAGCATTCAGCTATGAAAGTGTTATCTTGTCAATACATTGATAGTTTTCTTTGTTGGTTCTTTCACTGTTTTGCAGCTGGAAATCCATTTCTCAGCCAGGGATGAAGTCAGTTTGGGCCTATATTTTCTCATATATATTATTTTACTAGGGGGCCTATATGTGCTCATATATATTATTTTAATTTACACTTCACCAATGTTAAATTAATAAAAGTAATTCATCATCGTAATGTAAAATTTAAGTAATATTATGTAAATATTGAGCTTACTTAGTTTAATTTGGGTGAAATATCTTTTGTTACATAGTATAAAGTGATGGTAAATCTACTGAATATAGTGAATAATACTTCACAATTAATTTATACTAGATTATATTTTGTATGGCCTTTAGACTATATATATAACTGTATACATATATACTTACAGATTTATAGATTTTATTTCCTTTCTCTAATCAACTCTTACCTAACAAAATACCTGTCCTGATCCTATTGGCTTTAAAGATTTTTCACAACAGCCTTGACATTAATCAGTAGTTTGGGTTGTTTTCCTCCTGATTTAATAACTCATTGCCACTAAATAGGGTTCCCTCCATTAAGTGTAGAGTCAGATCTTGGTTCCAGATAAATGGACATTGACATCTGTGAATTACGACAGGGAGATACTCTGATCTTTGGGGATTAGGGACTAATGTGCAGATTTGGTCAGTCATTCCCTAACAGCCACCTATGCTTCAGGCGCGGCTTATACAAACAGGGAGAGGAAAGAAAGAATTCATCTAGCACTCAGCTTTGGAGGTTCAAAATAGGCTTTCATTTATTTTCCAAACCAGCACGCTTTTGATGAAAAGTGGTGAAAGGAGGCTCCACTAATAATTATGCTGGGACTAC
>NW_003852560.1:1022955-1038033 GCF_000181295.1 Otolemur garnettii | reverse complement strand
AAAAAAAAAAAACTAAGAGAAAAAAAAATCTCAGAGCTGGTGAGACACAGCATAATCAAGGGAAAGCAGTGAAGTTAGGAATTGCTAAGTATCTATCAGAACTAGCCCTGGAGGACGGCGCCTGTGGCTCAAAGGAGTGGGGCGCTGGCCCCATATGCTGGAGGTGGTGGGTTCAAACCCATCCCCAGCCAAAACTGTAATAAATTAATAAATAAAATAATGCAGAACTAGCCCTGGGAAGATATCCCAGTTGAACCTGTGATTACTCCTAGGTGAACTTAAGGAAGTAAGTACTGACCTAGAATTATTCTTACCCTGTTAGTGTAAAGCTGACAGGGCTGAGGGATGAGATTTCCTGATAGGTTCTTTTTAGCAGTATTATTCACTGCAGGCACCGGATGCTTTGGAAGGTTCTCAAGGGCTATGCCAACCCTCATACGGAAAGCCAGGAGTCCTGATGAAGCTCCTTGGCTGGGGACCAGGAGCAGGAGGTAGCCGGGGCTGCTGTGGACAGACACCTGGAATGAGCAGGAATAACTCAGTCCAAGTACTGACGGCAAAGGGAGAATAACACCTGAGAACAGTGGAGCAAGGGTGTGTGCACCAGGCTCCCGCTCTGTGTCTGGAAGATCATTCTGACCACTTTATAGAGGCCGTGTTAGGAAGGGGATGTGCATGGCATCTCCAACTACCCAATCCCCTAAACTGTACATCATTAAGCTGTCCTTGCCCTCTCCTGTTCCCTCATCCCAGCTTCTGCTCTAGCTGATGACCAAGTATGACTGGAATACTCCTGGGTCTCCTATTGATTTCTAACCTTACAGCCATTGCTCTAGCTCAATTTTTTTTTTAAAATCTCATGTACTTTTAAAATGACTCTCTTTCTGCCACCTCATTGCCCATTTCAGTACTTCTTAATCTTTTGGTAGGCTTTGGACCCCCTTTAAGAGACTCTGAAAATGACTAGCCTGCACTGTCCAATATGGCAGCCACCAGCCGCCTATGGCTGTAGAGAACTTGCATTGTGCTGAGTCCAAACTGAGATACACTGTACGTGTAAGATGCATGGCCGATTTCAAAGACTTCATAGGGGAAAAAAAGAAAAGATTGTCAGATAATTCATTCTTTGGAAACTATCGATTGTATTTTGAAATGATACTAAATAATGTTTTGAGTATATTGCGTTAAATAAATTACTGAAATGTTATGAAAATTCATGTCATCAGTCTCCTTTTATTTTTAAGTGGCTATTAGGAAGTTTAAAATTACTTGTGTGGCTCATATTATATTTTTACTGGACAGCAGCAGCACAGACCCTCCCCTTAGAAAGACGCACATCGTCACATTTGCAATTGAAATTCATATTTAATTACCAGGGTCTATAACCTTATTCTGGATCGGTGCAAATTAGGTCAAGTCTACAGCTCTAGGTAAAGTCTACAGTCTGTTCTCCAGAGGGCTCTTTGACAGGTTTTCAAAAACCAAATATAAAAATGTCACGGCTGAGCCTTAAGATATTGGATGACTATCTGGTTGCCTATAAGACGAGGTATAAATTTCTGTAATATTATACTCAAGGCTCTTCTCGATCTGACCCTAATTTACTTTGCCAGCCTTCTTTCCTGACACGTGCTGGCCACACACCCACACACACACATCTGTTCTCTGGCTCCTCCGAACAATTTGACCTCTCAAATAGGTGCACACCTGGCTTCTGCCCTTTCCTCAAGCTCTTCTCTCAGCCTAAGGTTGCCTTCCCTCCAATTTTTCACCTGTCTAAATCTTCTTCCTTCAACAAGACCCCATTCAAATATCATTTCCTCTGGTAAATCCCTTCTGTCACCAAAGATTGAGTTGGTTCCTCCTCTACAGTCTGTCCCCGTGGGGTTCACTCACATCACTATTATGTCAATGTATTCCATGTTCCAGTGAAGCACAGGCATCAATGTGGGTATTGCACATCCATGAAGACATCTGTCTTCCACAGTGCAGTGTGACCTTTTCGAGGCAATGACCTTCTATATTTCATTTTTACTTCTCCAGCATCTTGCATGAAAGTTTGCTCAATGAATGAAAAAAGAAATATTACAGGAAGAATAACACATTAGATTCCGGGTTAAGAAAGGGCTGGATGGGGCAGGGGGCAAAGAGCACTTTGATGCCCATGCTGGTCCTGGAAATGATGGGAACTGGGAAGGTCAGGGGGCAATGGGGAAAGGTAGTGTAGAATTCAGCCGGGTCTCGGGTAACAGCAGCATAGGTAGGAGGAATTCTCGGCAGACACAAAACCTTTGACACTGGAGCCTGGGTGACACTCAAAAACTATCGGCTTAAAAACTGTGTCTATATACAAGGTATGAGCAGAATATTTCCAACGTTATTCTGTCCCTCCAGTGACAGAGATGATGCAAGGCTTTGTGTGTTCTGCAGACTGCTGTGTAAGCAAATCTCGAAAGCAGCCTGCTCCATCCTTCCGCCTGCATCTGTGCAGTCTGAGGAACAGGATTGGGAGCAGGGAGGCTGCAGCTAATACTCTCGTGTATGGGGCTTTGAGAATGTCATCCAGGTTGTCATGGACAGGGAAGACGGATATTCCAGAGGCCAACCTGTGCTGGCCTCAGCACTCACACTATTCAGAGGTAAATGGTATAGCCAGAGCCACACCAGGCAGACACCACAAGGACCACCTCCTCAGAAAGAGGTTCACACCATTTCCCCTACCCCAGCTTCCTCTGATTCAACAGGCAAATTCCCCCTCATTTCCACAATCTAGTTCATGATGCAGAAGGCCAATAGTCCCCCTTTCTCTGTGCTTCCTTTGACACAGTAATTAAAATCACAACCTCTAGAGGCAGAGAAACTTGAGTTCAAATGTTGGATCTAGAATTAACTGCCTCTCGGACTTTCAGTAAGTTGCTTAACTTCTCCAAGCCTCAATTGCCACATCTGTAAAACCGGAATAATCGCCAGATGTGTAGGGCCTGGTAAAAATTAAACAATAGATACATGAGATTAGCACTGTGCCCGGCATGAGTTACATCTTTAATAGCTGCTAACCACTGGCTTTATTGATAGTATTGTTACTTTGTTGTAGTCTTATCAGGCTATAAGCGACTTTGGCGAGAGGGCCCATGTTTCTTTTCTCTGAATTTCCCTGAATAGCTACCATGACATCTGGCACACAATAGGTGCCCAATAATTGATTTCTGAATGAATAGATTGGTGAATCAGCAATTGCTTTGAAAAGTGTCTGCTGGAAAATGTGTTTGGATGCTTTTTTCCTTAAAAAAAAAAAAAAAAAGGAAGGGTGGTGCCTCAGGCTCAAAGGAGTAGGGCGTTGGCCCCATATACCAGAGGTGGTGGGTTCAAACCTGGCCCTGGTCAAAAACTGCAAAAAAAAAAAAAAAAAAAAAGTGGGGGGGGGGAAGAAAAGAAGAAGGAAGGAAGAAGAAGAGAAAGAAGAGGAAGAGGAGGAGGAGAGGAGAAGAAGAAGGAAGTATGCAGTGGATTTGGGGTAAGGCCAGAGGTGAGGTTGTTTTTGTTTTGCGTTTTTTCCTCCTGGGACAGCACATTGTCAACAATGAACCACGAACCTGGAGAGAGAGAACTAGACAGCAGTGTGCTGTCCAGATATGTCCCATTAAGTAGCAAAAAGCCAGCCACGATCTCTTCTTGTTCCTGCATACCTCTTCGTACTTCTTTTTTTTTTTTTAATTGACTGTGAGCGACTGTCCTATCCAACCAACACTTTGCTTTCTCTCTGCCCACGGTCTGTTTCCCGCCACCACCAAAACAAGAAAACTGCTCCTAGCTCATGACCAGCGTGTTGTTAGTTCATATTTAGCCCGAGGTGTAAGAGCCATGTGGATGCACTTGAACGACAAGAAAGCCAGAACAATTCCCAGAGGCTTCCAGAAATTACTTTTGGAGGCACATTTTAAAAATTCCCCCATTCGAATGTGCCTGGAGTAAAGACAGCCCGCAATGGTCCACCTTCGAAGTTATAATCTCGCCTATCTCAATCGCGTGCTTGCTGGCGGGTTTGCTGCTTCCAAGCAGCTGGTAAGATGCCTTGCATTGTATGTATGTTATCGTTCATTTCTAAATGTTAAACTGCAATTTTCTGTTTTAAAAGATTCCTCATTTTTCCATGGAAATAGTCCAGTTTCCCTGAATGCCCGTGTTTTTAGAAGGTGAGCTCACTAAATCATCAGCCTCAGAAAGCCCATGTGTGTCTGCGCGCACGGAGGTATGTGGGTTGAAAAGACGGTGCTTCTGATCCAATTACCACAAGACTCCAGGGATTGCTAACACCAGTTCCCTAAACTTCCTTTCATTGGCTCAAAATGCAAATAAACTGGAGAATGATCCTGGTGCCCTCCCAGCCCCTCTATGAAAGTTTTGAAAGAATGGAAGAGAAAGGATCCAATGTACACAGCCCTATTATGAAACTAATTTATAGCTTTCATATGAAAGCTATAACCTAATTATAGCCTAAGAATATGGGGGGGAGGGGGAAGGGAGGGGAGGATGGGTGGAGGAGGGTGATTAGAGGGATCACTTCTATGGTTTATCTTACAAGCGTACAAGTGAATCTTTCAAGTAGAATATAAACATCTTAACACAACAACTAAGAAAATGACATGAAGGCTATGTTAACCAGTTTGATGAAAGCATTTCAAATTGTACATGAAAACACCACACGGTACCCCATGATTGCTTTAACGTACACAGCTAATGTTTAATAAAAAAAAAAAGAGAGAGAGAGAGCACACTGCGAGTCCCATTATTGAGGTTTGGCAGCCCCTAAGTTTGATGTGAGTTTTTAATCTATTATATCTCAGAATAGAGTCTGTGCTACACCCTCTTTTTTAGCTGAGACTAACAGGGAGATTCTGAGGTGTGACATGGGACTGCTATGAATTTAAAGGTAATTAAACTGTACGTGGAAGTGAAAAGGATTACTGAGGCAAATCTCCTGGTCTCCTATGAACACTACTGGATACTATCACAGGCAAAATCAGGAGAGGGAAGATATTTGAAATAAGAGAACCAGGGCTGGGGCCTTTGCAAGATCCATTTTTATTAAAACATATTATTATTTTAATTTTCTTTAGGTGCGTGGGTTCTCATGTTTAGAAAGAGGGAACTGATGTAATCATCCAGTGGAGAGATTAGCCCATATTCTTGGGAGAAGCTTGACGAAAATCAGACAGCCACGTAATGCATCCGTCCCCTGACATAAGGACCACACATATTTTCAATAACTCTTGTGTTTACATGAAATGATACGATACCTTTTTGGTCAGTGAAGGTCCAATGTGCTTTTTTTCCCACACTCCAAAATTTGAGTTACTTACTGAGTTGTTTTAAGACCCAAAATATTATATGGCAAGAAATTGGTTTGGGAATTATACAAATCATTTTTTAAATGCCCGTATTTGTCCAATGCAGTGTACAGATGCATCAAACATCAGCAATTTAGGGATGACTTGTAGCTGGAACACCCAATTCCTATCCCCACACCAGGAACAGTCATATCCTGGCTGGACTTTACCCAGCATAAGCATAAACTGACACTCATACCCTCAGAATGCCAGACTCACGGTCAAGGGTTTACTTGAAATGAGGCTAATATGACTGTCTAATCACAGTGCTTCCTTGCAGATCTATGTACATCCTGTATGAAGAGAGAAATTCTTCTAAAGCTCAAGCCTTTTACAGCTTTAGGAAAATAGTGTCTTTAAAATGTTTTTCCTCAGTTTTTTGTTCGTATCATTAGTGTTATACTTAACAGGGATATGAAGGCTTTCTTCTGAGTTTTCCATACAAATAAACAGTTTTGCCAGCATTTGGAATAAAAAAGCATTCTTCCCATTTAGGAAATTTTAGTAAAGGTGGCACCAACCATATAACTGTGTGGCTGGGCAGGGCCCTTCACTGCTCTTGGCCGCAGATTCCTCTTAGAAAGAGTGAACCTTAGGACAGGTGCTGTGGCATGTGCCTGTCGTCCCAGCTACATGGGATGGTGAAGTGGGAGGAGAATTTGAGTCCAGGGGTATGAGACCAGTCTGAGCAACATAGTAAGACTCTAGTTCAAAAAAGGAGTTTGATATTCAAGTCCTAGGAGAGAATGATTTTACCCTACAACCAGGACCTCAGTGACCCTGAGCCAGTTTTCTAAGAGATGCTCAAAACTCTTGTCATGAAAACTGAGTGTGTATATCATTGTATTTCTTTTATGGCAATGATAACTGTGATTTTTGCTGTCAATAGATTTAACACCGGAGGAATGGCAGGAGTCTAGAAGGAACATGAGAATAGCTGCCTTTTCCCACCTTCAGATTGGTGGCAGGGTTGATAATTTTCAATTTAGGACTAATCTATTTCACTTATTTATGCATTCATTCAGCAAATATTTAATGATTATAACTACACACCAAACATTAGGTGGGAAAACCCGGTGTGGACTGGGGAATACACCAGTAAAATATTTATAAGTGGTCGATTAATTACAATATAGCATTATATAATAACTGATGAAATACAAATCTCAACAAAACAGTAAAAGAACGCATATTTGGTGCAAGTGTTCTTATTTCTGCCCCTAATATGTTTTCCCTGTCTACATCATTTAAATTACTTCAATTCATTGAAATGCAAGGACATAATTAACTCCCTTGTCATCCAGTTCTGCGATGTTTTCTAAGCCAGAAGAGTTATGTTGGATTAAGAGTGAATTTCTTCTTGGTGGCATTGGGTTGACATGCAACGTGGTTCCACGAAAATGACATCACGTATATGTAAATCCCCTGTTGCTGGAAAGAATCTCAGGCTCATCCCTATTTTTTCCCTCCTCTCATGTATTTATTTTCTTTGCCTGTTCTCTCACACACACACTTAGTCACACATCTGGTGCCTTTCTGGGACACATATCCATCCCTGCTGTGGGCTCGCTCACACGCTCCTTGTCCTGGGCACACAGACACCACTATCACTCATCCTGTCCCAGTATTTTCCTCACTGAGTTTCTCACTCTTACGACCTCAAGTTTGTAATTTCCTGCAGATGCTCTCTGCCCCGGGGGACACATTCTCTTTCCTTTGAGCACACAGCCTTTCTCCAACAGTCCCATTCTCAAAGGCACACACCCACATCTGCAGGCACTCACACTTTTGTCGCGGGGACCCCACCCATACCTCAGGCGTCTCACTGGTGATCTGAGCAGGGACAGGAGACAGGAAGGGTGGATGAGATACTAGTAAGTCATCTGTCCTCCACCCACACTTCCTCTTTAATTTTTTTTCTTGAATTTTTTTCTCCTCGTGTTTAGTACCTGTGAACACTTTCTTAAATTTCTTTCTTTCTGGTAAAGAGAGAGAGAACTTGCTGAGTCTTATGATGGGGCTCTTTCCAAGCAACACTGTGGTGCTCAGGATAGACGAAGGTGAGAGAGCATTCTGGGGATCCACAGAGCAATATTGCTAGAGAGGCAGGGAAATATTCCACTGTGACCAAAGGGACAGGCCTGTCTCACTAAATAGTGACTCTTCTAGAAATTTCTACCACTGGGGATATTTTATTCAGCTAAGGCTCTACGTCTTTATAAAATAAAATAGAACTCTAGGAGAGAAAATATAATGTGGGGACTTAAAAAGGATACCCCCAAACATATCTTTTTGACTTGCTGAACTGAAGAAGCTTCAAGCTCTCTCTGACCTTCCCCCACCCCCACACCATCTCTCCCATAACACAAGATGAAGTTGAAGTTCATCCACCTGAAATCCAGACCCACCAAGAAGAACAATAGTTTGCATACTCTTAATGCATAGAAATAACACCATGTTTCCTTCTATTTTGTTTTCTTTCTTTGCGGTTACCCCTTAACTCGAAAATGGCTAGATGAGTTTTCATCTGATTTAGAAGATTTACTTATCATGATCATATATACAAAATAAGCTATATATTTTGAGTAAAAATTCTCTTTTAGTGGTCCTAGGGCCATGGTACAGAGACATAAGGGATCATTTTTTAAATCTATAGTAACTGTGTAAGACAATAGGAACAGATAAACAATTTATTCAGCTATGAGGCTCAACTGTATTTTCATTAGAATCAGGCTGCGGCATCTTATGTAGGTGACAGTCTGGTGAGTAAGAAGACAATGCACCATGAGAATGAACCTCAGGTCAGAGGAGTTGGGATAATGGGATTGGTGGGGCCTTGGTAGAGGGGATACCTGAGAGAGCACATCCCCATAATGAGGGGGGTGAGGGGTAAAGACAGCATGAGGTACACAGGCTTTCAGGTGGGTGTGTAAAGAAGGAGGAGGACCAAAAGCAAGGTGGACGAGGACCTAAGTCTAGTTCTATCTCCAGCAATCGATGACCCAATTAAGGTTTTCCATTTTTTCTGTTCCAGGATAATTTTGTCCAAAAGTGCTCAGTTCTTGAGTATAGAGATGAATGCTAGAGAGCAAATGTACTGGAGACACTCTGTGTGGCTAGTTATCAATTTGCTATTGTACTCTTTATTCACTTTCTTGAAATGCTACTTGGGTTTGGCAGCCGTTTCTGAATGATAGATGACAGTACGCGGTTATAAAGAATTTGGTAGATATAGGCAGAATGACATGTTTACATACTATATTGGCAAATGAAGAAGAAAAGCAGATTGTAGAGAAGTCCTTATAGAAAATCTCACATTTGTGTGAGGTGTGTGTGTGTCTATTTACATACACACACATACATTTGCCTAGAAAAAAGCTCATACAAATACATACAAATTTTGAGCAGTGACCTTTTCTGGCCAACATGGTACTACCAAGGTGCTCCATACTCTCCTTACCCATTTTTCTTTCTCTTTCTCTGTTTTTTAATTTCCCTCCGCACCCCCACCTCTCTCTTTCTTTTTCCCTGCATGAAAAAATACGAGCATTTTAATCCAAAAGGGCAATGAGGATTTTTCTTCCTAAAATATTTATTAGAAGTTTAATAGTCCTGAGTTTAATTCTAAGAGGAAATATCCATAGGTCGAGGCCAGGAAAGAGAAAATCCTCCTCTCTTTATTCTACCCTGTCTTATTTATCTTTTCCATGTGATTTGTTTGGAGGGCAGCCCATTTCCATGATGGGGCAAAAATGTGTCTTATCAAGCAAAGGGAGAACTTTGACCCTGCCCTTAACATTGTCTCATCATGCTAAGGGAAAAAAAAAATAGATGATGAAAGTAGTGTCCTTTTTTGCTTTAGGTAAATTACTTCACCTTTCTGAAGCCCTGCTTTCTCATTTCTGCAAGAAGATAAATTGCACACCCTTTCCAAATCTAAGAGGATTAAAGGATAAAATGCATATATAGAAAACTCCTAGCAAAGCCTAACGTGGTAAATGACAACTAAAAAAAAAAAGTTATCTTCTTTTTCTTCTCACTTTTTTCTTTCTCCTCCAATGACACTTTCCAGAATAAGAAGAAAAAGATTTGGGGTATGCTGTCACGGTCAAGTCCCATGGCCTATTCTTTCCCCGATCCCAAACCATTTGCTTTCTTGCTCTCATTCTCTGAGAAGACCAAAACCCAGACGGCAAGAATATACCGGAGTAGGAAACAGTAGGAAACACAGCAATCCAGTCTGTGCTTTGAATGGCCAATATAATTTTATTTTAAAATGAAACTCTAGAAATAACATTCAGAACAATCCAATTACTCTTGATAACATCATGTTTGAAAAGGAAACTCGATTCAGGCAGGTTTTATTTTAAACCAAATATTTTGCTTACAGTTTGTAATACCGTTTCCACCTTATTCCCCCATTTCCCACCGAATCACCATCCCCTTGATCTTCTCTTCTATACCCCAAAGACTGCCAGGATTTATATAAATTCCAGTTTCAGACAATTAATGGAAGGCTGCCATTCCAATGTGTGCATACGTCCTGAGTCTCTGCACCTCATTGCGTTTTGGTGTGCTCTGGTGTCATACCTCCCTCCTGAGTACCACGGGATTTTAATTGTAGACATACCTATTAATACTGATTATGTGATTTTTCATATCAAGCCTCATAGCTCAGGCTGAACTTAGAGACTTGGTCTTTAACTCTCTGCTTCATACATTTTCCCTCACAGTGGTATCACATTGCATCATGTCCCCCAGTTGTGAAGCTGGACATTGTCCTGGGTTCCCCTTTTGCTTGTCCCCACATCCAAACAGTCCATTAGTCCATTCCATTCCTGCCGTAGGCGGATAACCAGTACTTAACATCCGTTAGCTGACAGCTGCGAGATCCACTCCCCAACAGTAACCTTGCTTGTTGCTCAAATCTACACTCCATCCATTCTGTTACCAAATGCAGGTTTTATGGTGACATTTTTCTTTGTTTGTTTACAAATATTCACTGGCTCCTCAAGACTCATAGGATAAATTTCAAGTTTTCCAACATGGCACTGAGGACCCTTTGTAATAATACATCTCTAGGTGAGTATTGAGAAGTGGACGCCATTGGGGGTTTTTTGATTTGTGGGATTTTCTTTTGATTCTTTCTTAAGAGTTTACACCTCTGTGCTTACATTATACCTCTGTTGTCAAAATTCTCTGGTGGATCTAAGAAGAGTTGTTACCTTTTACTTTGATGTTCAGCATTTTTTCTTGTTAGGAGGATGGGAGTGATGACTTCTCAAGTCCTTAAATTTTGGAACAGAAACCGGAACTTCAAGTTACCGTACTTAACATTTCTGTACTTCACTTTCTACATTAATGGCATGTGGATAATCATGATATCTACCTCCCGGAATTGATGTGAGGTTTAAATCAATTAAGCGATGTATAGTGACTGAAACAGAGCCTGGCAGGTAGTCAATTCACAAGAAGTTTGTTATTAAGAGACACCAGGGTGGGAACCAGGTGTATATTGTTCATGGCTGCTGTGCCATGCGGAGCACACGGTAGGAGACAAATCTTTGTTGACTATGTGACCTTGAAGCCTGGCTAACACATTAGTAGTGCCTGTCCTATCACATGTTTTCTTTAGATTCTAGAATCATAGTACTGCGCTCATGTCTGTGGTCCTTATACTCTGTCTCATAAACACGTAGGGATGACACCATGAGTGAGGAGGGAAGATATTTAGCTACTCACTAAGAATGAGGGACTGACAGGTGACTACAGAGACTCACATTATGAAACCACTTTTTTTTATTTTTCATGAACCCAGTGGAATACATAACACAGGTCCGACAGCTTCTGCATAAGACAATACCTGTCAGCTTCTTGCATAAGACAATGGCTTCTATCATCAACTCTGTGGAGAATCCCTGTGGGATCTTGGGATCATCTTTTTAACTGGCTGGTTCTTTTCTGTCACCTGTAACATATGCTTCTTATGTGAATATTCTTTCAGTATAGGAATTATGAAAACGACAGGCAGCACACACAAAATTCCTTATCTGAACGAATTTCACCATACCAGTGAGTGCACTTTATCTTATAGGGAATGGAATATTCTCATCATTGCCTTACCAAACACAGAGTTTTTGACTGTACTCCATCTAGTGGTTAAAATCAGAAGTATTTGTTGATTTATTTATTGGATTTAGTAATTAATGTGCACAAATATGCACATTAAAAAAAGAGTATAAATGACCACAAAAATAAAGTGAGGTGATGGTTATGTTAATTAGTTTGATGTAAACATTCCACACTGTATACCAAATTAGCACACTGTACCCCATAGACGTACACAGTTATGATTTAATTAAAAAACACTTTATTTACAAAATAAAAAAGCTCCACTGTCATACTTTAAAGATATTGACAAAATAATACTTCATTTTATATGGAATCAGAAAAAACCTCAAAAAAATATGATACATTAACAGATGTATATATTTTTTGAGGTAACTGTGATAATTTAATACATTCATGTAATTTGTAAAGATAAAGTTAGCGTCATTGGGGTATCTACCACTTTAAATATTTGTCTTTTCTTTATGCTAGAAACATTTATTTTTTCCTGGTTGTGTTGAAATATGATGCAGGTTATTGTAAATGATGGTCACCCTACTGATCTAACCAACACTAATCTGATTTTTTTATATTTAATTGTAAGCCTGTACCTATTAAACAACCTTTCCAAGTACAAGTACAGTTAAACCTCTATGAGGGTGACCATCCAAGGGACTGTAACAAACTGATTAATATCATATGTGGTTGGGTTAAGGACCTAGGCCTGTGTTACTGTACTGACACATACCTGTGCTACAAGTCTGGTCTATGAAAATTAGGTCAGTTTAAGGAGATGGCCAATGTAGGGAGGTGAATTTGATGTAGGGTATTTCACGCATCGCTTCCTCACCCCTTATTTTTGTTCAACTTTCTTTTAAAATTTAGCTTCTCATGGTCTCGTGTTCCAAGGTCTGCTCCACTACTCCCATATTCTATGAAGAGTTGTATGGAGTTGTAGGCCTTTGGTTTCTTACAACATTTTGCCTTTTGGCAGGATGCTCAAAGTAGCAGACAAACACATGTATGTTTTTATTTTAAAGATAAATTTTCTCCTATTATTTTTTAAAAACTACCAAAGTTGGATAGGATAAACAGGCTATAGGAAAGGAATTAGTGTTTATTCAGCATTTTATTTGCACTCTCCTAAATAGACTGTTACTTAGTCTGAAAAATATTTCAAGTAGTTTATAAAGTTTACAAATTCCAGTAAGATTTCATGTAATAAGTAGACGAAAAACAAAAAGAGAAAATAGGTAAGGGCATAACATGGTGGTTAACACAAAGGTAATCGATAAGGACAGATGCCTTTACTACAAGGGCCACAAATTTGCTCTGAAGTTTCTGGTGGTAACTCCTGAAAGGGGAGACTGGCTAGTCACAAACTTTATAATTATCATTCAGAATAAACAAATACCCTGAAGAAGTACAACTGTCCAACCATTACAAACATTCCAGAGATGAGTAACACACGTACCCAGGATTGCCCTAAAGATCGTCCAGTGTGATACAGTCAATCATTCCTTCAGCAACATTCTCAGCACAATACCACGTCCTTGGGGCCACACCTCACTCTGCTCTGTGCTATCACATGAATGTGAAATTCCGTCCATGCAGTTTAGCTGGAGGGCAAGGTGATAGAGTTCACGCTTATGTCTCCTGGCTGGCCTGCCTCCAGAAAGAGGTGAATTTTAGAGCTAGGAGAGAAACGATCAAGTGCACAGTCTTAAAACTACTTATCTAGCTTCTCTCTACAGTTGTTAATAGCTGTTTTGTGGCAATGAGTTGAGCTCAGCAATGCAGCACTTAGTGACTAGGGACAAGGTAATGGTCTCCATCATCTCACCTGCACCCACCAGCCACCACCTCAGTTGAGACCCACCTCCTCATACCCGTTCTATGTCATTGACTTTCTTGTAGGAATCTCAGCCCCCTAGTCTGTCTCTCATATTCCTCCTGACCAACCTTACAAAACTTCCCTTGGTCCCACTGCTCTCTCTTTATAATGTTAAGTGGTTGCCTTTTTGTGTGAATAATAAAACTCATAAATTGTATTTCAGTATTTAAGGTAGACTCACCCACTACAAATGTATCTATCATATCTCCTTGCACGAACATTCAAATCGTCTGAGACATCATTGTTGAAAGTGTTTTTGTGGCTCAGTGCCCATGCTCAGTGGTTAGGGCGCAGGTCACATACATCAAGGCTGGTGGGTACAAACCCAGCCCGGGCCTGCTAAACAAGGACAACAACAAGAACAAATATCTGGTGTTGTGGTGGCCACCTGTAGTCCCAGCTACTTGGGAGGCCGAGGCAAGAAAATCACTTAAGCCCAAGAGTTTGAGGTTGCTGTGAGCTGTGACACCCTGGCACTCTACCCAGGGCAACATAGTGAGACTCTGTCTCAAAGAAAAAGAAAAAGAAAAAAGAAAGAAAGAAAGTGTGTTTGGGGCATCACAGTCTTTTTCACCTCCTCTTTTACCATCATGGCTCATAGAAGATATATTGGGTCTCAAAATCTCATTTCAAATACCAGCTCCTCCATAGAATGTTCTGGATCCTGCTTCATCCTTTGCCTTCTGCATTCACATGTAGTGTGCACCTCTCGAGTGCCTAACGTTGCCTCAGTTGACTTTTCACCTTATTTCAGGAGACCCTTTCCAGACACCCTCTGCTCTGGCCCTGCTGCTTCCCTCTGACTTCAGGACCTTGGAGCCTGTCCCACCCTCTTCCCTCTGCTGAGATGCTCTGCCCTTGACTCTCAGCAAGGTGGTAGCTGTGTCAGTCCTCAGGGTGCCCTGCAGATAAGCCTCTCTTCCTGGGGCTCACACAAGGTCTGTCCCTGTTCATTCTCCATTTTACCTACACCACCCTCTTCCCAGTGAGTAACCAGAGATGTCTTCATTTGTTTATTTACTTGCTGTCTTCCTCTTCCAGACTGTGAATGTCAAACGGTGGCCTTTTGAGAACGTTTTGTTCAGTGAATGAGGAACAGACATCATGTATTAAAATCTTGACATTGTTTGTTTTATTAAACCTCCCAACTCGGTGCTTAGTTCAGCATGACAAACAGAAGACGATTGATAAATAAAGGTGATCGTCCAGAACAGTTGATTGTGTGACTTATTCCGCATCATGGTTTGTACGATTTTTGAGGGCAGCCCTGGCACTTTTTATGCCTTCCTGTATAACATTACTTTGACAAAAGGTTGTCCATTATGGTGCCTATTTTTGCTAAATCCATGGATAGATCAGTGGCATATGGGAAATGCTTGGCTTTTCTTTCTTTCAAGAAACCAGTAGATTATGAGAATACTCATATTTGAAGTTGTGATGATTTAGAATAGATTATCACAGTGAGTTATTATACTACCTACATATAATTAAAGCCACAAATTATAATGCGTGTATACAGGGATGTTTATATAACACCATTCCTCTTTTGGCAAAAAATTTAGTTTATAAGTCTCCTTGTAAAAAGGTAACGTTACCAGTTCTACCCTTTGTCTTTGAACCTCAGTGAGTAATATACTTACCAACTGTGTACATTCATCAGACCCACACAACGGTCTGTACAAAACAGGT
>NW_003852560.1:1016589-1022757 GCF_000181295.1 Otolemur garnettii | reverse complement strand
TCAGCATTGACAGTAGATCAGTAAATGGCGCAGTGGAAAGAGCCTTGGCTTGAGCAAAAGACTGGAGTAATTTTACATTTGGGCTTCACCACAGACAAGTTTTGAACCTAAGAAAATAACTTCTGTCTTTTCTAACACAATTTCCTTCTCCCTCTCTCTTAGGCTTGTACAGAGGGCTATGTATATGGAATTGTGGTGTGTACAGTGCCTGGAATATGCACAGTAAACATTGTTTTCCTAATAACAAACTATTTGGAAAACATTAAAAATAAGGAAATAAGATATTATTTTGTAATACTATCTCCAATAACCAGAAACTGGCCAATTTATCAGGCTCAAAGGAGCAACCCAATCCTATGAACAGTGATGTCTTGCCTCTAGATGTATTTGTTGTCTGGTTTGGTCTTATTCTTCAAAATTTGTCTCTGCCAATAGGCTTTAGCCTAACACCTTCACCTTTAAACAAATAGAGCATGAGATTAAAAACCGTCAACATCTCTGTTCTCATATCAAGTGGGATCTGTTCTGAGCCCATCAAATGTACAGGAAGCAGTGGTTTGATCTGACAACTGAAAAATCTGCTGAATTTTTGCAAACAGCTCTTCATGATGTGACCAGTTATTCTGAACGGCTTAAAAATGTCAGACGTGTGGTCCAAGCTCCAGTCAAATGAAATGAGGAATTTTAGGTCACTTGTCTTATGCTCGAGCCAAGTGGATAGCAAACATTTGTAGGTTTCTCCCCCGGCGCTGGCTCAGAGAACCTGAACTTCCTCTTAGAACAAATAAACAACGAAGTCCTCCAGTATCTAAACCTGCCCAGGGTTTCTCGGCCAGCTCCTCTCTTTCCTCTTCACAGTGATTATATACCACTCATTTCCAACCGCATGAGGAGTGTCCCGCTGCTAAGCTGTAGCAAGTATTCTAGAGAAGACAAGAGTTGTTTTCCTTTTCTTTCGACCACATGTTTAGATTACATGAGCCCTGTGTTTATACCATGCTGTACTGCTTAATTTCTTCATTTTCTCTCCATAGGCCACCACAATGTTTGCTTTTGTTCATTAAGCATTTTGAACATTATAGCAGAAACGGACTTAAACAGTAGAGGGTATAAACCGATCAATTAATTTCATCTAAAATCAAATGTCTATCCTTCAAAAGACGTGAGGTTGAGCGGCAATGGTTTCTATGAGATTCTGAAAATTCACAGAGTTTAATTTCTTGTGTAAATACTTTATTGATCGTGTCCATTAAATCATTTCTTTACAAGGATGTTCTAACCAAATATCTTATTTATTTTATTTTTAAAATTTATATGTGAGTCTTCCAGACTAGTCTTATAATTTGACAGCTGGGAGTGATCTTAAAATTCAACCATCTAGTCCAAACTTCTTAATTTATAAGTAAGGAAGTTAAAGACCTAGGAGGTTAGTAAGGGACAGATCCTGGACCCAGAGATTGTTCGTGATAATGTGGTATATTTTTCCAAGATGAGCCTCCAGTTTTCTTGATGACATTTACATGTTTGTTATAGGTTCATCTTTTCAAAATAGTGAAGGTTGAGAAGAAAATTGGCTCCCAAAATATTAAAAAAAAAAAAAAGAAAGCATGATTTTAATCTTCCTTTGGTCATAAATTCCTGTCACATTCTGCTGAAAACTCTAGACCACCTTGATACAAAATTCACTCTCTCACACACACAGAAACTCACAATCAATTTTAGGGAATCTACAGACTCCTGAACCCTTAATTCTATGCTCATTTGTGTTGACTAACAAATGTTTATCAGAACAATGATTGCCTAATTATGTTTCTATATTTAAATCAATTTCACTATTTAAAGTCCCTCAAAGTAACGTGATGGTTAGTCAATAAGTAATTTATATATAGCTATGAAGATTATTAGAATTATTACAAAGTAAAATAACTGACTCAAGAATAAAATAATACATTGTATCAAATATTGTTTTTGATTCCTATGACCTCACAGTTGGCAATAATGCAACTACTGGTATTTCCTGTCAATTTCAGTTCATTCAAATAAACAAGCTTTGTTTGACATGAGATGATACAGAATATCCCCAGTGTATATCTAAGAAAGAAATATCTAAGAAAGAACAGCAGAGAATGCTGCTGATCAACCATTAGGCATATGAGAGTGACCTTACCACACAGCCATGTGTGTTACCTGATCTTCATTTTTTAAGGTGGGGGGTTTGCTCTGAATCTTTCAGAGTGAGGCTTTTTTATCAAGTTTGCACTGATCAGAGATTCATGCTTCAGATCTCAGCTGTTGCACAGTGAGCATCACAAGGAAAGTACTTTCATGAGGGAAAGTGTTTAAATCATATTTAAAGATATAAAGATAAGTGTCAAGTTAAGAAGACCTCCGTCAGCAGCCTCTCCTGACAGCTGTCCCATCAGGACATCAAAATAGAAAGGAAAACAAGTATTAAAAAAATTAAAGTCTGGATGGAATTTCTACTACCTGAACAGTTGACTGAATTGAATTAATTGAAAAATGTCTAATCTAAAAAATGGCAGATACCAGAGTTATTCCATTAAAACAGCAATGCTGGATGCCTGAAATTAGGTGGGAAAACATTTTCATCTCTCTCTGTCTCTTTTAACAACTAATCAATTTATTTTTTAAAGTAATACATTGTAGTGACATGTATTTGTGTAATGTTTGAACGAGGGTGTCAGTGAGTCCATCAGCGTACACATATATCATTGTTTTGTGGTGTGACTTGTGCAATAAACTCTCTCTTCTCTCATTGCTCACTTCCTCCACTCAACCAGTCGCTAATTCTCAGAAGAGAAGCAGGTTGGAAGAGGGACGAAGGCAGGGGAGACACCGGTTAATGTTATCCTAGAGGATAACAAGACCTTATCTGCAAAGGACAAGACTAGGATGAAGGAAATTGTATAATTTTACTTCCTTGCTGGGTGCCCCTTGTTGAGAATTTCGACTGCCAAACTCTTGGTCTTCTTATAAGTCACCAGGCAGAGTCATGGAAGATCTGGGCTCCTGCTGGCTGAGGGATTCTAGGTAAAAAAGAAAGTTGTCTAGACGTTGGAATTGGTTGAGGGGTTTTCTTTCACAAACCCCATAGACAGAACGAGCCACAGGTAATCCAGGAAGGCTGTTGATTTGGAAGTGGTGAGATCTTTTGTCATGCTAAGTAGGGAGAAGACAAGGGAAAGGGTGATAGTTGATAAAATTCTACAGGGCTAGGGACCAGAACCATCGGCCCCTTACAGAAATCAAGAGCAGACTTCTGAACACGGCAGATCCAGGAAAGGAAACGTTTTTGGACAACTGCTGCACAGTTTGGCAGGACGTAAGAAGATACAACCTGCGTGTAACAGAAGCAGAAAGCCATAAGGAGAGGGGGATTGGCAATGAACAGATGCAGGGTAAGATTCAAAGGGAGACAGAAGTGAGGGAGATGGGAGGCTCCAGGGCTGGGTTAAAATTCATCTTGCAGCTGGAACGGTAGAATGAGACTCTGGGAGAGCAAATTGGCCGTGTGGAGGTAGGGATAAACAAAACGTATGAAAATGATGAGAGACAAGATGCTGTGAGGCAGAGGCAGAGAATCTGAAATTTGGGGAAGGAAAATCACCTGCAAATTATAAGGAACACTCAAAGACAGATCTGAGGATTAACAATCTGTATATGTGGACTGAAAGACTGACATTTCTAGGGAAAAAAATGCATAAGGAAAACACACTGTATAAATTCAGGAAAGTTGTTTGAAAATAATAAAGAAAAAATTTACAAATATCCAGGCAGAGAGAATGAAATATTTGCCTTGAAAAGTACTCTCCATGTGTCAGACTGACCTTGAATTTCTCCAGGCAATGGAAGAACTTGCAAATGTCTAATTTAGAAATGCCATGATGTCTAATGTCATTAGAAAACCAACTGACTTTTATGTGAGAGGAACCAAAAAAAAAAAAAAAATACATTCTCAAACGTAGCGTTAGTCTACACAAACAAACCAAAATCCAACAATGTATAAAAAAAAAGAAGAAGCAGAAAAATTATGGCCCGAAAGATTTTGGAGTGTTAAAAACTGTTGTCTAAATAATTATTGTATACTCTGTTACAAAAGTATATATTGTAATTTCAAAAATATAGCAAAAGTATAGCATAAACATATAATGTTCATATATAAGTTTGTTTGAAAGATAAGCTGCCATGTTAAAATAAGTTTTAAAATAATCTACTTTCAGTGTCTCCAAAATTATTATTAATAGAATCTGTGGACAAGACAAATAGTATAAATACTTATTGTCACAGAAGAAACACACACAAAGGAAAGAGCCGAAAACCCATAAAAAACAGTAAATATTAGATTGCCTATTAATGTGTTTGTGACATAATATTGAGGGTAAACATCAGGGCACAAATCTACATACATGGTGTGAAATGAACTGCATCTTAAAATTATATACAAACATAGATACCTAAATATATGCACCAAGATTTAGATGATAAAATTACAACTTACTTTTACTTTCATTATAGTTTTCTATGTATTTCTAACAATAAATATGTGTTCTTCTTATATCCAGGGGGAAAAAAAGCTTTTAATAAAATTGGTAAAAGAGAACATTAAGGAATTGATGGAGATAAAGAAACTCAATCTCTGGTCCTGTATCATCCCCTTTGTAGTCATTAACCTCAAATTCCTGGGCTCAATGGATCCTCCTGCCTTAGCCTCCCAAGAAGCTGAGATGCACCACCATGCCCACCACACCCAGCTGATTTTAAAATTCATGGTAGAGACAAGGCCTGGCTCTTGCTCAGGCTGGTCTCAAACTCCTTGGCCTCCCAGAGTGCCAGGATTACAGACATGAGCCACCATGTCAACTCCCTTTGAAGCCCACTGAGTCTAATGATAAAGGCTATAAAACTTTGCCTTTTATTTGACATTTTATCCTTCATCAAAGGTTGGGCTGACCACAGGGGGAGTACATTAGTACTTTGTTTCTTCTGAGATTTGGGTAATGAATGGTTAAAAATTCACTTTTGAAATGCTTTTTATTATTTCATAACAAAAAAAGGGTTTTAAACAACTTATTAAGTGTGCTTCATTGCACTTCCCCCCGCCCCAAGACAGACAAACAAAAACCAAACCATGTAGGCCTGTGTTTCATTGTTTGAATTTTTTTTCATTAAGCCCACAGCCTTAGGATTCCTGTGGGCCTGTTTTCTGTTTGAAATCTTGTGCTTTGGCAAAATCATTGGATTCCTTGGGGGAATATTGCCTATTGTGAGCAATGATCTTTGTCAGGGATTCCATCACTGGCACACTTGGCCTTCGAATGGGAAATTGTTGTGGTATTTGTGGTACCATTCAGTCTTTCCAACCCAAAGAACTACTAGAGTTGAAGTTTACTAATACTGTGGCCTTTTTTCCATGTAAACATATCCATGCTAATGGTGGACCATGGTTTTATTCTCTTACAGGGAAGTTCACCATTTGCACCTGGAAACAATTGGATGTTCGAATATAGATCCAGCTGTTGCAGGAAGATGAGGTCCAACGGAGAGAAAGAGCACCCAGACACCATAGTTATAAGAGGAAGGGCTTTATTCATGGGCCCGGAGCTTATGGCATAGAAGATTTCCAAATGGCCATGCTCCCCTACTGGCTTGGTCTTTTCCTTTTTATTGACAGTCAAAAAGTTCCACCCCACAGGTACCCTTCCCATTGGCCAGTTTGAATCAAGCAGGAGATACTACTCCAGACCCTACAGAACTACAGGATTTCACAGAACTTGGAAATTTCCAGGTTCCAGGAAGTTAAGCCTATAAATTCCCAAGAGCTGAGTCACCATGGAGAGGGCCCTGCAGGTGCATCCTCGTGGTCTCCCTGAGAAGACCTGTTCTCCCAGACCTCGCCCCTCTCCGGTATTCTCTCTCACAGCGACTCTCAGACATGACATCTATAAACCAGGAGAATGTGTCCAGATTTTTGGTTGCATCACACCTGTGGGCTAAGGCTGGACTTGTGTTAACATCACTCATCTTTATGCATGTGGAATAACAATCTTCCTACTATTTTAAAACTGCAACTCTTCTCATCTAAGAACTAGCAACACTAAAGACTATCTTGCTATCTTTTTGTTCAACTCATTTATTTTTTGACTGTTA